>NW_025999990.1:4522287-4668723 GCF_001458135.2 Marmota marmota marmota | reverse complement strand
TTTTTTTTTTTTTTTGATAGTTTCTCTTCTTTCTCTTTCTCTTCTTTCTTCTTCCTCCAACAGCCAACTTCTCTCGTCTCTCCCATTAATTAATTTTTCTCATTTATCTTTTCCTCCTTTAGAGCCATCACTTGCTACATCTCTTCTGCTTTCTCTATGTTCACATTCTGAACATTCTAAACGTTTTTCTGCCTTTCTATCACATTTTCTTAATTAAATGTATTTTACCATCTTTTAGAATTATTTGGTTTATACAACTTCTGCCTTCCCCATTCATGTTCTTTCAGTTATTAGTACTAAGGATGACAGTTGACAACTGCTGTTCAATACCCAGAGCTAGTTGACAGCTATTTATTATTTTTGCTGTTAGCAATTGCTGACCACATTATTTCTGTTTTTCTAGTAATTAGTGTTGTAGATGTTGTTACAAGCATAGGGTATTTATTTTAATGCTGTACATTGTTTGTTTCTATTGCTATTGTTTCCCCATTTTCTGTGAGGTGCTCTGAATGTAGTAGTACACTACAAGTTCACAGGGTGGAGACTGCAGCTGAATTACACCTAGCCTAGTGACAGTACAACTTCCTTCACACGCAAATTAACCAGGCATAAACTACAGCAATACTTTAATGTAAAGAATAAAAGAGGTAAGATAGAGAATTCAAAAGAATGATTATAAAGACGACCAATGAATTCCAAGAGAACAGAGAAAAACTCCTGAATGAATCAAGGAAGACAGTACAGGATATGAATGAGAAATTCAATAAGAACCAAACAGAAGTCCTGGAAATGAAAAGCACAATAAGTCAAATAAAATGTTCAGTTGAAAGTCTTTCAAATAGAGTAAATCATACTGAAGACAGAATCTCAGAGCTGGAAGACAAAGTGACCAGCTTTGAACATTCAGAGAGTATTACAGAAAAGAAAATAAGTAACCATGACAGAAATATATGAGAAGTCTGGGACAAGATTAAGAGATAAATTGAATAATCATTGGAATTAGACAGTTGTGAGATGCAAGCTAATGGCATAGATAACCTCTTCAGGAAAATAACAGAAAATTTTCCAAACCTTAAGAATAATATAGACAACCAGATACAGGATGTATTCAGAACTCCAAATAGACAAGATCAAAAAAGAACCCCCTCCACAACACATTATAATTAAAATGCCTAACAGAGAACACGGATAGAATTTTTAAAAGCCTTAAGAGAAAAACATCAGGTCAAGTCACATTTAGAGGCAATCCTGATTGCCTCTACATCTCATTTCTTAGCACAAACTCTAAAATCCAGGAGGGATTGGAATGATGTGTTTGTTTCAAGCCCCAAAAGAAAATGTCAACCAGGACTGCCATATCCAGCAAAGCTATCTTTCCAAATTAAAAAAAATAAAAACCTTCCAAGATAAGCAGAAACTAAAAAAATTCATGACAATTAAACTGGCACTTACACAAAATAGTGAAGGAAATACTACTCACAGAAAAAATCAGAACAAATCTGGAAGTTTCCTTAAATGGACAAATCTCATTTGAATCAATGATAAGCAGATCAAATTAAACATTTGAAATAATTTGTAATGGCAGAAATTAATAAACATTTCTGTATAACAACACTGAATGTAAATGGTCTCAACTCTCAAGTTAAAAGACATAGGCTGGCAGAATGGATTAAAAAATAAGACCCTGACTCTGTTGTTCTCAAGAGACTCACCTCACAAGAAAACAATAGGCTGAAAGTGAAAGGATGGAGATGGAGCCTGAAAACAGTAACTACTCTCATATCCAACAAAGCAGACTTTAAGTCAAAATTAACCAGAAGAGACAAAGAAGGTTACTTCATACTGGTAGAGGGAACAATCCAACAAGACAATATAACAATAAATATCTATGCCCTAAACATTAGTGTACCTAATTACAAAAAACATAACACTACTTGAATTAAAACTTAATATACTCCAGTATGATAATACTGGGTGATTTCAACACAATTCTCTCATCAATAGTAGGTCATCTAGACATAAAATTGGCAACTGCGTCTTCAGGTTTGTTGGGCAATGTCCTTATCCCCTAAATGCTCCATACTCAGATATGCCTAAGGGCTCCCCAAAATGCAGGTTCCTTTAATTCTCTTATCCCTCTACTATGCTCACGAGGGACCACTCCAGCTAGAGCTTCTGGCCCAGCTATGGAGCAGCTGTGCCACTGGGGATTTTTTTTCCTTATTTTATTGTATCCAACCTCCTGTATCCCTGGTCTGCTTTGAATGTCCAGTTTTTATTTCCAGTAAAGCCCCCCCCCCCACCTTTTTGTTGTTGTTCACCCACCTTGCAGAGAAGCTGCCTGTCTGCTTTCTTGGTTTCACGTTATGGAATAGCCAGGAACACAACCTCCTCTCAGATCTATTTGTCACATATTAAATCCACCTTTTTACATTTAAAAACTCTCTTTTATACTTAAAAAAAAAAGTCACTGGCTGGATCTGACTCAGAGGCCAAAGTTTGCGAACCACAGATCTATCACTGTTTCTCAAATTGGGCTGCATAATAGAATCACTTGAGTAGTTCTTAAATAGTAGTTCTTAATAACTACTATTATTTGGTTCTACAATATTTAGTTCTACTCCCAAATATTCTGACTTAATTGGTATAGGATTTCTTAAAAATTCCCCATGTTAATATGTACTAAAATTTGAGGACTAATGCTCTCTACCACCCCTATTTCTGCCCAATTGTACATTTTTGGACATTAAATCTTTTCAGTACATTTTGCATGACTGGATTAACACAGAAATCTTTTCATTTCTATATAAAATTGGCAGTATAATTAATAGAATAATAATCAAAAAATAGAAGTTTTCATTAACACATCCCTGCTCCCAATAGGAAACCTAACCCCAACAGATAAGATGAGTCAGTAAAATAAAAATTAAACTTGACAATGAGTTAAGAACTCATTGAAAGAGCTGTTATTTTTAATTACATTTCTCTAGTTGCTATAGATGTTGAATATTTTTTCATATATTTGACCATTTGTATTTCTTTGTAAACACATACTTCACAGTAAAGTGCCTGTTTAGTTCCTTGAACTGCAAATTAAAACTACACTAAGATTCCACTTCACTCCAGTCAGAATGGGAATTATCAAGAATATAAGTAACAATAAACATTGGTGAGGATGTGGGGAAAAAGGTTCACTCAACATTGCTGGTGAGACTGCAAACTGATGTCGTCTATGGAAAACAGTATGGAGATTCCACAGAAAACTAGGAATGGGACCATTATTAGACCCGTTATACCACTCCTTACTATATATCCAAAGGAGCTAAAATCAGTGTACTACAGAGATGTGGCCATCAATGATAGCAGCTCAAGTCACAATAGCTAAGCTATGGTACCAACCTAGGTGCCCTTTAACAGATGCATGGATAAAGACACATACACAATGGAATATTACTTACGCATAAAGAAGAATGAAATTATGGCATTTTCCAGTAAATGGATGAATCTGGAGACTATCATGCTAAGTGAAATAATCCAATCCCCAAAAACCAAAGGCCAAATATTTTCTCTGATAGATGTAAACTAACACACAATGCAGGGGAGGGGAGCAGAAGTTCATTGGATTACACAAAGGGGAATGAAGGAAAGGGAGGGGAAATGGGATAGAAAAGACAGTAAAATTAATCAGACATAACTTTCGTATGTTCATATGTGAATACTCCACAGAAAACTCCACATCATGTACAACTACAAAAGTGGGATCCTAAATAGAATAAGTTATACTCCAGGTATGTATAATGTGTCAAAACACACTGTCATGTATACCTAAAAAGAACAACAGAAGAAAAAACACTGTTATTTTATACATATACACACAAAAAAAAATATTTCAGAAGTAAATGAAATATTAGTGAGGATGTAGGGGTAGAAATGAACCTTTTTCTCTGCATACTTTTTTGAAACTTTTCAATTTTATATCAGCATATAGAATAACTTCCTGAAATAAAATGAAAAACAAAGTTAAAAAAAGTACTGGAAGAAAAAAGTGAAACATGGGAAACTTCAGAAAGTAGAGTAATAATTTGTTAAGGCTATGAAAAGTACAAAATATCATAAATCTTATCAATTCAGGATAATTAGAGGAAACCTATTTAAGAAGCCTCAGCTAGTAGAGTTCTGCTTTAAGGATTAAAAATTTACAAATGGCTTCAGAAGCTTGCATAAAATATTCTCTTAGGTGCTTTAAACTATCAAACATATTTTATACTGCATAATTACACTATAAAGGATTTTCAAAGAAAGTTATAAATTCTTTCTCGGCTTTCTCTGAATGTGAATTTAAATTGAATTTTAAAGCACCATAGTTGCTAGTTTCCTTAGAAAATATCTTTAAATTCCTACTTCGATTAGCACAATCTGAAGAGCCACTTTATGCTTGTCATCTTTCCCAAGCAAAATTATTTAATATGTAATATGTAATATGTTATAATATAGTCAAGTAATCGCCCATTTTAAAGACATACTATATTTTTATTCTTACCAATGCTCTTATTTCAATTTGATTACGTTTCTATCTTCTCAGAAACTTTCATATAAAATATATCTGCAAACACTAAACAATAACATACATACAAAGTCCCCTCATGCATTCAATGAACAGTATGTGTACAATAAATATTCATTGAATGAATGTCCATTTTATAAATGATGCTCAAATGTTTTACTGTTCTTTTTGTTTTTTGAACCCAGAACCTCATGAATGCTAGGCAAGTAGGCAAGCACTCAACCACTGAGCCACATTCACAGCCCTCAATTCAAGTTTTGACCATGACTAAACCCAACTTAAATGATGGCCACATATCCTAAGAACTTCAGAAGAAAGTCCTTGTGATTTTCTCATGATTATAATTTAAAAATAAAAAGTCCAGAAATCTACTGGGTATCACATAAAATGAAATCTAAAATTACTGTTGGAAGCAATGTTTCTACTCCTGTCTACTTTCTATTATCAGGTATTCATCAGAGATAATCATCAGTATGTATGTATGTCAAAATATTCATTTATGCATATGATTAATAATGAGCTAAAAATAAAAGGGAATTAAATGAAAACTGCACCACCAGAGTTCCTTCTACCAGATAAACTCCTATTTACATTAATTATGCTAATGTATGGTTACTATTATTCACAACTTACAATACAGACACAATTCAGAATGTCTTTTTCCTTCTACAAACTAGAAAAAGATACACATAGCCTCCCTAAAATAGAAAATGTCCCTTTTCCATAATTACAATATGCACAGCTCTTAACTGAAAAAAGGAAGGAAAACTTACTTTAAAAATTATAAACTTAGGGCTACAGTTGTAGCTCAATGGTAGAGTGCTTGCTTAGTATGTGTGAGACACTGGGTTCGATTCTCAGCAACACATATAAATAAAATAAAGGTACACTGACAACTAAAAATATTTTTTAAAAATTATAAACTTAAAACTATCATAGATGAGGTATATTTAGAAAGGACCATAATTTTATTAATCAATTAATTAATTACCCATTTTGAATTTTGTCCAATCTGATTTTAAATAATTATGAAGCAAAATTTTTCATTATGGCTTACTGGTAAGTACTACATCCTTCCTTCTCATTGTTTTCTGGTAAGAAAGATTTCTTTAATTGAAATTATAATGTAAGCAAACTGCATTTTAAAAAGTATGCTGTCTATTTAAGATGAAAAACTCAGGACTTCTAAAAATATTTATTATCCCATTGCTTCCATACTTTACAACATCATTAAAGTTACAAAGAATAGTAATGATCAGTGTTAGATAAATTTACCTTATTTTTTTAAATTCTGGATCAAATGAGTTATAATAGCAAAATAAAATAGTCTTAAACTAAAAATGGAAGGAAAAGTATATTATTTTAGATAGAGAAGATAAGCAAAGCAAAATTAAGAGAGAAAAAAGATAATATATAAATAAATACTGTAAAAAAGGTGAACAGTGAAGTAATTTAATCTGGAAACATTATGTAATAGACTTAAATCACAAACTTATTCACAAGTGTACATATATTGTGTACATATATGTGTACAAATATTGTTTCCTGCATAACCACAGAAAAGTCAAAAGTTATATGACTTGATAAGAATCAAATAAGAAGAATATTTACAGAAATATTCTTTGAATTAACATCAATTCTAGAACAGTACAAAAGAATCATTTACATTACTGTGTTTAACAATGCTAAAATTGTGTTAATTGGTCAGATTCACTTTGGCACTGACTAATAAAACACAATACCCATATTATATTTCAATCAGAATCAGAATTCTCAGACGTATTATCACTAATGGTGGGAAAAGTTCTTAAGCCTTTTTTTCTTTCAGTTCTAAGTTGGTGCAAATGTTCTTTCATATCCTGAGAAATGTGGCAAATTCGTCCTTCAATGCCAGGTACTGCAATTATTGATGATGGTTTATTTGACTCTTCCTCAAAGGCTATAAGTACAGTAAAACCAGTTAAATTCATCATGACTACAAAAGTAAATACTTAAAAATTATATATAACTAATGAAAAAATTTTAATCAGAATTTCTCTGAATAGTCATTCTTCACAATCAACTGTACAACCAAGAATAAAATTTCATCATTTAATAAATGTATATATAATCAAAAGGATGTTAATTCATTTTTATTTTAAAGATTATAAAGAAAAATGATAAATATTTGAAGAGATACATATATTTACCTTGATTTGAACATTACACCATGTATGGAAACATCCTAGATACCCCATGAATATGTAAATTTTTTAAGAAGAGCTTTCAAAATATTATTATATATATTCTAAAGAGGATTATCAGTTCAGTGTATACTTTATTTAAATGAAAAGATGTACTAGATTATATATTTTATAATGTGATATTTTTAATTCTATCTTCTTATTTCATGTTTCAAAGAAACCAAATGGACACAAAGTATGGTTATTACCAAGTATGGTCATTAAAAACCTTATTTTCTTGTATTAAAAATATGTAATTTGCTTTCAAAACTATGAATATAACTTTCAGAAAATGGGTATATTTAGGAAGACAATTATTTTATCAATTAACCAATTATAAAAACCCATTATGAGTTTAGCCCACTCTTGTCTTTAATTATTGTTAACTGACATTTTTAAAAGAATAAAAGTTCTAAACCAAATCGATAAGATGAACTCTAGATGCCAATGCACAGTGCTTATCAAATAGGAAAAATAAACAAGATATTTTACAGGATGCCAATCTCACTAATTAGAAGTTGTGGGGGGAGTAGTTAAGTTAGAGAAAGAGTAGAATTTGAAAAATATACAATTTTCACTTATGTGTGCTTTTAAGCTTTGAATTTTTTTTTATGCCTTTCTTATAACCATTTGTACTTTCCTTCGATCTAGCTTTTTACACCTTGGCAAATAAATCTCAGCCTTTATTTTATTCCTATTTCCCAAAATATAGTAAAAACAATAAGCCAAATACTATTTTCCAATGCCCTGAAGGTAATAAAAAATTGCTCAAAAAAGAAGCATTTCTAATAAAAGAAAACTATATTATCACCTGTTAGTGATGGTGATTTGCTTGTAGTAGTAATTAAACTCATTCGATGACCTGAAAGGCACTTCTTCCTTCCCTGCAATATTTTTATTGACTCAAAGTGATTCATGACTACTGTAGAAAGTACTTGTGCAGTTTCTGTGTCAAACATTCGAGGACAACTTTTAAGCATACTGTAACCATCCTTCCCCTGGAATATCAAAACATTTTAATTTTTAGTCTAAAATATTAATAAATGAATGTATATCTTTTAAATTAACTGTTGGGACTGAAGTGAATATCATGCACATATACCAAGACATATATTTCCTTTTATGTAAATTGATATTCTAAATTCCTGACCCACTCCTAGGATCTAGACATGATCCCCCTGAAATTATCCTTAGCTCTGTTGCTTAACAGCCTTAAGAGAATAGGTCACCTACCATAAATATCTAAACACAGTTGTGGAAACAGCCTCCCCTCAACTGGGAGATCTTCTTAGACTTGGATTCCTGAACCCATCTGAAACTCATTAAATGAATAGTAATGTGGAATCTGCACGTCTACCAAGCTTCCTGTCATCACCTTCACTGTTCCATACTCAGATACAGAAGAACCCACTGAATCAAAGTCCTTATAAATTAGTCATCAAAGTTTATTCTACATGACTAAATATGACATAAACAAAATATGTAAATGTGTTAGAAGTGTTTTTCATTAAATTTAAAGTTCAGCAATCCTTTATGGAATTTTTTATTCTGGCACTTTCAATCATTTAGAGAATAAGCATGAATTTCAGATGCTCTGTATTTTTAAATCTAATAATAAAAACAATGAAATCATACCTACATATAATAAATTTAATTAATTATAAAAATATAATGGAAAATATTTATTTAAATTACAGAGGATCTGAAATAATCAGAAAGAAAATTATGTTTTTATATACATTAAAATTAATATATAGTAACATAAGATAATGAATTTATTTAAAACCTTTTCAAAAGAAATTAATCTCACATTTGCAATATACTCTTTAATAGCAAGGAGGTAAATTTTTTTTTTCTGTAAGTATTGTCCTTGAACTTTTACAGTATCTCTTATGATTCGGTGTCCTGGTTCTGCATCTGGATCAAATCCAAACTGTATTCCAGCAACTTGAGGAAATCTGAAATTTAAAAATATATTCTTGGAATTCTGTAAAAGACATACTAAGTGAGAGAAATCATTAAAACTTTAAGTGAGCACATTTTATGCTGCTGAAACTGCCAATGTGTGTAAAAGTTAGAGATTACACAACTGGGAAGAACTTGCCAAATGTACTAGATTTAAAAAAGTGGGGGGGGGAATGATAGTAATTCTAGTTTATTTTATTCTACTTAAAAAGAATGTTAAGAATTCTATTCTCAGACTCAGGAGATGGCAGAGTGGATCTAGGCAGCAACTTGTAAATCTACAGCTCAGAAATAAAGCAGTGAAACAACAGCTGATCAGACAGGTGAGTGACAAGAGTAAAACTCAATATTGGACAGCTTGAGACTTGTAGGAATTTGGAATTTGGATACTGGAGCAGAAAATGGGAAAAGAATTCCTTAACCCTGACCCCTGACCAGAGGGAGGTTAGAGAGAGGAGGAACAACAAGAGAAAAAGGGAGAGAAAAATCCCATAAGCTTACTTCCTTAACAATAGTCAGAAAGAAAAGCAAACCAAGTTAAAACTACTGGTGCAACAGAGACAGTGAAAGAGTTCAATTCAAATTGTGGGCAGAATGCTATGCCTGGCAAGGCAGCCATTCTGTAGAGTCCACAGCAAGGTGGCCTCCTTAGAAGAAATTAAGTTAATATAGTTTCTTCCCCCACCTACACAAAATAATAAAATCATACAGAATGCTTCTGAAACAGGTTGTTTCAGTAATCCATCTAGAAGGAGTTTGTAGAGTGATCTCTGTTGGCTGATGATTACTGGAACTCCCTCCCCTTCACTACAGACAAGAGGAGTATGATGGAGTCTTACCTGAGAGCAAATCACTCCTGAGAAGTGCTAACTCCAACCCAGCCTCATGGAAGTTCAGGCAAAGATGGACCAACTGACACCTAAAATCCTAGTAATCTGCAGCAGCCAGGATGGAAGCTTCTGTGCCAAAAATCATGCACAGAGATCCTGCACTCACAGGCCCAAGATTTGCAGACAACCACTGAATCCTTAGATAGGGTTATGACAAGTCCCAGCAGAGGGAAGTCAGCACCCAGCATTTCACAGCAGTAAGCATAACAGCCCTGAGCCCTGACCCAACAGAAACAGCAGACAAAGCATCCTCCAAGAACCCTGACTTTGGCCTCTTGACTAATAAGCATCTATTGACAAAAACATCATAACAACACAGCAAGCGGCCCCTGTACCACAGCACTTCTAGGAGGATCCACAGCTGCAAGTCTAATAGTTGCCAGCTCAATTCTCATTCAAATATATGGGCCTACAAAAGGACATTTCCTGAGGATAAAACACACAGCCAATGGAGAACCTCAGGGTCTAGGCTGAAAAAAATAGTGGAAAGTCTAACTGGCTTACCTGCAAATGTGACCTCCCATTTTTCTCTTGTGGTTTTCAAAATTCTATCCTTGTATTCATTTCAATTATAATGTATCTTAGAAGGATCTTTAATCTTGTCTATTTGGATTTCTAAATGCCTCTTGTATTTGAATTTATATTTCATTCCTAAGGTTTGGTAAATTTTCTCATATTATTTCATTGAAAGGGTTGTGCATTTCTTTGGTTTGCATTTCAATGCCTTCTTTTACACCAGTGATTCTTATATTTGGTCTCAATGCTATTCCAGTTTTTAAAATATTTCTGGTCATGGTCTCTTAACATCTTTTCCTTTTTGACAACTTTATTTTCAGGATTATACATTTTGTATTCAAGGCCTAAGCATCTCTTCTATGTGGTATACTTTATGGGTGATGCTTTCAACTGCCTTTTTAAATTTGATCTATTGAATCTTTCATGTAAAGGATTTCTGTTTGGATCTTTTTCAGAATTTACCACTCTATTGAAATGATCGTTCGCTTCCTATATTTTCTTAGTTCATCCCTTATATCTTCTTTTAGTTCACTGACCATTTTAACTAGAACTTTCTAAATTCTTTATCTGACCTTTCCTCCACTGTGGTGTCCGATGGATCAGTTGTTGAAGTGTTGTGGGGTATTTGAGGTGGCTTGTTCCCCTGCTTTTTCTTATTGTTTGTACCTCTACTCATTTGCTGGAATCATTCCCTCTTCTACTTTTATGCAAGGAACTATTTAGTGAGCTTGTTTACCTCAAGTGCTACAGGCTGGGCAAATATCCAAGTATTGATATTACTACTCAATGTCTATTCTTTGTTATGCCCATAATCCAACATCACTTTAAGATACTAAACCCTAAACTTCAATCACTTCTGAGCAAAGCCATATGCTAATAAACCTTAGGTAAATAAAACTTACTGAAAATGTTCTCCACAGTTTCTCTAATCCAAGTATAAAATTGTAATAGTGTTCTTAAATAGATTGAAAAACTAACTATTAAAAGTAAAATTACTATTATACTATATATAGTTGAAAGGGGGATAAAAGAAAAGTGGGCAAAGAAAAAGAAAAAAAGATAGAAAAAATAATAAAAACTAACATAAAAAATAAAAATGGGGGTGGGGGATTTAAAGTAGGAGCATGCAAGGTAATTCAAGAGGGA
Source organism: Marmota marmota marmota (assembly GCF_001458135.2). Classification (NCBI taxonomy): domain Eukaryota; kingdom Metazoa; phylum Chordata; class Mammalia; order Rodentia; family Sciuridae; genus Marmota; species Marmota marmota. The sequence goes on along the minus strand of NW_025999990.1, from coordinate 4,657,420 downwards.
AAATAGAGACAAAGAAGAGCAAAAACAAATATAGAAAGAATGATTCCAGTTAATGCTTACAACATTAGAAGAAGTACAATCAATTGTGTTGAGGTCTACAATACTGAATAATAAAGGAACATTTATCAATGCAATATGAAAAGTTAGATCAAACCAGACAAGAGTTATTTATGATACTCCATGCCAAGATGGGAAGATTTCTTATTAAGTCTTCTTAATTTGGACTGCATTAGGATTTGGGACTTTTACAAGATGCCCACAAAATTCAGTACCCATTCATGTTAAAAATGCTAGAAAAAGTGGGGATAGAAGGAACTTACTCAACATTATAAAGACTCTATGCACCAAACCCAAAGCTAATATCATACTGAATGGAGAAAAATTGAAAAAAAATTTTCACTAAAATCCAGATCAAGACAAGGGTTGTCCACTCCCACCACTCCTATTCAATACAGTTCTTGGAACTTTAGAAAGAGCTATAAGGCAAGAGAAGACAATTAAAAGGAATAGGAAAAAAGAAATCAAATTATATCTGTTTCCTGATGACATGTTCTTATATCTAGAAGACTAAAAAAACTTCACAAGAATTTCTAGAGCTGATAAACAAATTCAGCAAAGTAGCAGAATACAAGATTACCATACAAAATCAATTATCTTCTTCTACTCCAATAATGAATCTGCTGAGAAAAAAATCTGGGAAAGTATCCCATTCATAAGAACTGCACAAAAAAAAATAAGATACTTGGGAATAAATCTACCTAAGGAGGTGAAACACCTCTACAATGAAAACTATAGAACACTGAAGAAAGAATTTGAAGACCTTAGAAGATTTAAAAAAAAAACTCCCATGTTCTTGGATGTGTAGAATTATTATTGTCAATGATCATATTACCAAAAGCATTGTAGACTCAATATAATCTCCACCAAAATACTAATGATGTATTTCATATAACTAGAAAAAGCAGATCTAAATTTATTTGGAAAAATAAAAGTCTTAGAATAGCCAAAGCAATCCTGTGCAAGGCCAGCAATGCTGGAGGCATCACAATACCTGACTTCAAATTATACTACAGAGCTATAGTAACAAAAACAGCATGGTACTGGCATCAAAACAGACTTGAAGACAAATACAGTAAAAGAGAAAACACAGACAAACCCACATACATAAGGTACTGAATATTCAACAAAAGTGTCAAAAACATGGTGGAGAAAACATGGCCTTTCTAACAAATGGAAAAACTGGTTATCTGTATGTAAAAGAATGAAACTAGACCCCTACCTTTCACTCTGCACAAAAGTCAACTCAACTCTATGTAACAAAGACCTAGGAATTAGACCAGAAACTTTACAACTGCTAGAAGAAAACATAGGATCAAACACTACAACATACTAGTGCAGGTACCTGGCCCCCTTAACCCCTAAAGCTCAAGAAATAAAACTAAGAAAAAAATAAATGAGATGGCACTAAATGAGAAAGGTTCCACACAGCAAAGAAAATGTGAAGAAACAGCCTACAAAATGGAAGAAAATCTTTGCCATCCACTCCTCTGATGGGATTAATATCTAGAATCCATAAAGAACTCAAAACATTTAACATCAAATAAATAAATAACTCAATTAATATATGGGCAAAAGATCAAAACAGAAATTTCTTAAAAGAAGGAATACAAATGGCCAACAAATAAATGAAAAAAATGTTCAACATCCCTACCAATCAAGGAAAAATTGATCAAAGCCACATTGAGATTTTATCTCATTCCAGTCAGAATGGCTATTATCAAGAATACAAATAATAATAAAAGCTGGTGAGTATGTGGGGTAATTGGTACACTCAAAATGTTGATAGCACTGAAAATTAGTACAGCCACTTTGGAAAGCAGTATGGAAATTCCACAAAATACTAGGAATGGAACCACCATATAATGAACTACCACATTCCTTGGTATTTATCCAAAAGAATAAGAATCAGATACTACCATGATACAGGCACATCAATATTTATAGAAGCACAATTAATAATAGCCAAGTTATAGAACCAGCCCAGGTACCTTTCAATATAGGAATGAATAAAGAAACTATATAGGTATACATATACAATTGAATTTTACTCAGCCATAAAGAGTGAAATTATGACAACTGCTGGTAAATGGATGGAAGTGGAGAACATCATGCTAAGTGATATAAGCCAGACTGAAAAAGTCAAGGGTCAAATGTTTTCTGTTACATGTGGAATCTAGAGCAAAATAATGGAAAAAAATGGTGGGGTGGAGAATCCCATGAAAATATAAGGGAGATCAGTGGAATAGAGAAAGAGTAATGAATAGGAGGGAGGAAGAATAGGAAAAAGGAGGAACTATAGAATGAAATTGACCAGATTATGCTATATACATATATGATTATACCAAGTGCATTCACCTTTATGTGTTATCTATAAAGCACTAATTAAAGAACAGTAAATAAATAGAAGGAAGGTCAGTAGAGATGGGGAGTAATGGGGGAAGAAGTTGCAGAGGGAAAGAGAAAGTACTGGAGAGAAATGGAGCAAATTACATTCCATGCATGTATGATTATGTTAAAATGAATGCCACTATTATGTATAACTGTAATGTAGTAATAAAACATCTTTTTTAAAAAAATATTCTATTCTTCAACAACTCTACACTAGTCTGAGATCACTGTTGTCTCAATTTCCTTCCTCAAGTTACTAAAGGAATACAGTGTAAAACAGACATGTTTTGTCTGTTTAAAATGTCGGCTCATTTTTTTTACTTTTTAAATTTTTTTATTCTTACTTGTTCTTTATGACAGCAGAATGCATTACAATTCATATTACACATATAAAGCAGAATTTTTCATATCTCTGGTTGTATACAAAGTATATTCACACCATTCGTGTCTTCATACATGTACTTAGGGTAATGATGTCCTTACCATTTCACCATCTTTTCTACCCTCATGTTGGCTCATTTATTAATTGAATTCATTTTAAATGTAAGAAATAGGTGGCTTCTTCTTGACTATTACTTCAACATTAAGAAATGGCTAGAAAGATTTTTAGTAAATTGATAGACCATTATTAGGATAGTCTGGGAAAAACAAAGTTTGCCTTCTAAATTCATAAACTCAGTCTTATGACATTCTTGGAAGACTATTCATATTGGTTCCAATGACTGCTCTCTTTTCTATTCCTATTGTATCTGTCCATTCCCTTGAAGTTTCAAACTGGAAGGAGCTGGCCTGTTTTGGTACCAATTCACAGAAGTTATTAGGCAATCATTCATTCAAATAAAATAAAACAATTAACTGAATATTCAGTATCACAGTATTGCCTAGTAGAAAAGTGATAAATACAGCATTAAAACTAAGATAAAATAATGCATATATCTAGATAACATAAAGAAATTAAAAAGAAGCACTGCTTGTTTTAATCAATAAAAACTAAATCATCCAAAATGTCAAGCTTCCAATATGTATCTAGATCATGAATATAATACCTTACTCCCCAACACACACCACACAATAAGTCCTGATTACAGAGAAACAGCACACAGACAATGGGAAAAAATTTTTCACTGTAATTGATACATTAGCAAATAACATGTAGGGACATGATTTTCACTGTAATTGATACATTAGCAAATAACATGTAGGGACATTGGGTGAATATTTTTGCTTGAGCTGTCACCATGTTGTTTAGACTTTTTGTCTCTAAAATTATGTGTTACAGAAACATTTTTTCTTTATAATTTAACCAGCCTTATATATTTTATTATAGTAACAGAAAATGAACAAATGGTATGGCTAGTAAAGAACAATAAGTGTTAAATCAAGTACTCTGGGAATTGTGCCAAAATTCTCATTACATTTTATTTATGTACAAGCAAATTATGGAGTAATTCTTTATAATAAAATTGGCAAAAATTAAAGTAACTGACAATATCAAATGAGAAAGTGTGAAATTTAAACTCTGAAGGAAAGAGTTAATTTTTATGTCCTCCACGGAGGGCAATTTTGTAAATCTGAATAAGTACATGCCCAATAATTTTATTTCCTGGTTGACTTTTTCCTAGAAAAAGTTAGCACATCTACACAGAACAATATTGTGTGTGAGGATATACTATGGCAGTGCTGTTTAAAAAGGAAAAATTGAAAATAGTCCATATGTCCACAATTAGGTAAATGGATAAATGTAGTATGTGCTTGCAATGGAGTTAAGTTTCAAAAAATAAAAGGAATACATCAGCCCAAAGCATTTTACTAAAAAATTATACTAACTACTTGACAGTAATTCTATAATTTTAGTAAAAAAAAGATGAAGAACACTTTACAATTCATGTTAGGTATCCAATATTTCTCCATATTACAAAAAGATAATCTAAAAAGCTAGAAAGTATTATGCTTCATGAATATTAAATACTGACATAAGATTTCCAGTTTTCCTAGCACCATTTGTTGAAGAGGCTATCCTTTCTCCAATGCATGTTTTTGGCACCTTTGTCTAATGTATAATTGTAATTTTGTGGGTTAGTCTCTGTGTGCTCTATTCTGTAGCATTGGTCTACCAATCTGTTTTGGTGCCAATACCATACTGTTTTTGTTATGATTTCTCTGTAGTATAGTTTAAGATCTGGTAGTGATGCCACCTGCTTCACTCTTCCCGATAAGGATTGCTTTAGCTATTCTGGGTCTCTTATTTTTCACATGAGTTTCATGATTGCTTTTTCTGTTTCTATGAGGAATGTCATTGGATTTTGATTAGAATTGCATTAAATCTGTATAGTGCTTTTGGAAATATGGTCATTTTGATAATAATGATTCTGTCTACCCAAGAGCAAGGTAAATCTTTCCATCTTCTAAGGTCTTCTTTGACTTATTTCTTTAGGGTTCTGTAATTTTCATTAAAATGAAATTAAAGCCCTATCTCTCACCATGCACAAAACTCAACTCAAAATGGATCAAGAACTTAGGAATAAAACCAGAGACCCTATGTCTAGTAGAAGAAAAAATAGTCCATAATCTCCATCATATGGGATTAGGGCCCAATTTCCTTAATGAGACTCCTGTGGCACAAGAATTAAATCAAGAATCAATAAATGGGATGGACTCAAACTACAAAGTTTCTTAGCAAAAGAAACAATCTGTGAGTTGAATAGACAGCCTACATCTTGGGAGCAAATATTTACCCCTCACACATCAGATAGACCACAAATCTCTAGGGTAGATAAAGAACTCAAAAAGTTAAACACCAAAAAAACAAATATCCCAGTCAATAAATGGGCCAAGGAACTGAAGAAACACTTCTCAGATGATGATATACAATCAATCGACAAATATATGAAAAAATGTTCATCATCGCTAGCAATCAGATAAATGTAAATCAAAACCACTCTAAAATTTCATCTCACTCCAGTAAGAATGGCAGCTATTATGCATACAAACAACAAGTGTTGGGGAGGATGTGGGGAAAAGGGTACACTCATACACTGCCGGTGGGACTGCAAACTGGTGTAGCCAATACGGAAATCAGTATAGAGAATTCTTGGAAAATTGGGAATGGAACCACCATTTGACCATCCCTCCCCTCAGTCTATACCCGAAAGACTTAAAAACAGCATACTATAGGGGCACTGACACATCAATGTTTACAGCAGCACAATTCACAATAACTATACTGTGGAACTAAACTAAATGCCCTTCAATAGGTGAATGGGTAAAAAAATATGGCATATATACACACTGAAATATTACTCAGCAATAAAAGAGAATAAAATCATGGCATTTGCAGGTAAATGGATGGCATCGGAGAAGATAATGCTAACTGAAGTTAGCCAGTCCCAAATAACCAAATGCCAATTGTTTTCAGAAGGCTGATTCATAGTGGGATAGGGAGAGGAAACATGGGAGGAACAGATGAACTCTAGACAGGGCACAGGGGTTGGGGGAAAGGAAGGGGCATGTGGTTAGAAATGATGATGGAACGTGATGATCATTATTATTATCCAAAGTACATGTATGAAGACATGAATTGGTGTGAATATACTTTGTATACAACCAGAGATATGAAAAATTGTGCTCTATATGTGTAATAAGAATTGTAATGCATTTCATTGTCATATATAAATTAAAAAATGACAGAAACAAAAACAAAATAAATAAATAAATACTGACATAAAATCTTTAACAAAATATTAGAATTCAGTAGTGCATAAAAATAAACATGTACCATTACCAAGTGCAGTTTATTCCAGAGATGTAAAACTAGTTCAATATTTGAAAAATCAATTAACATTATCTATCAAATTAACAACTTCAAAAGGCAAAAATGCATGATTCTATGAATTCATTCATAAAAAGAATTTGAAAAAAATTAACACATAATTTTAAAATTGCCGAATACTGGGAATACAGGAAAATTAGTTCAACTTAACAAAGAACATCTTCAAGAAATGCATGGCTAGCATCATATTTAAAGATGAAAACATAAGTATTTTTTCTTCCTAAAATCAGGACAAAGATATCTGCTCTCACCAAATCTGAACATAGTGCTAGTCATCTAAGCCAGTGCAATAAAACAAGAAAAGAAAAGAAAAGTGTGTAAATGAAGTTGTTTTGGGATGTTTGCAAAATTGTAGTGACACATGGTTAGCAAAGAAAATCTGAAGGAGCACACAAATATGTTCCTGGAACTAGTAAGGTTGCAAGATACAAGATCATCATTCAAAATTCAATGATATATTTCTATATATCAATGAGCAGTTGGAAATCAAAATTAGAAACATAAACCATTTATAATAGTGCATAACAATGAAACTCTCAGGTGTAACCCCGAACAAAACATGTACAGAACTTGTATGCTGAAAACTACAAAGTGCAATCAAATAAAAACTAAATAAAATGTAGAGACATACCCCAATTGTGAACTGGAAGATTCGTGACAGTGAAGATGTCAATTCTCCCCAAACTGATATAAAGGTTTAACATAATTCCTATTAAAAATCTCAGCAATACTTTCTGTTGCTGTAGACAATTCATTCTAAAATTTATATGGAAAGGTTAAGGAGTTAAAATCATTAAAACAATTTTGGGAAAGAATAAAGTGGTTTTAAGACATAATATATATCAAGTCTGTGGTATTGATAGGGAAGACATATTGATCAAGGGACATGAATGGAGAACAAAAATAGAAACACACAATCACTAATTTTTTGCAACAGTACAAAAATAATTCAATGATAAAAAGACAGTAATGACATCAGAAAGATATGCTATCCACAGGCAAAAATAAACAAAAAAAAAACTCTAACTCAACAGGACTCTCACACCTAATAAAGTATTTAATATTTTAAATGAATCACAGATTTAAACCTCACACATAAAACTATAAAACTTCTAGAAGAAAACGTAGGAGAAAATCTTCAAAACTAGGGTTTGTTGAAGAATTCACAGACATGAAACCAAAAGTAAGATGCATTAAAAAATGAATTAATTGGACTTTATCAAAAACTCATTCTCCATGAAAAACCCTACTAAGAAAATGAAAATACAAGACTGGAAGAAAATATTTACAAATCACACAACTCACAAACAACTCTCATCTAGAATGTATGAAGAACCTTTAAAACTCAACAGCAAACCAAAAACAAATAGAAAATAGCCCCAAAACATGAATAGATATTTCATCAGAGGATAAACATCATTAATAAGCACTTTAAAAGTGCTAATTGGGCTAGAGTTGAAGCTCAGTGGTAGAGGGCTTATCTCGCATTGTGTGATAACTAGGTTCAATTCTCAGCATCACATATAAATAAATAAAATAAAGGTCTACTGACAAGTAAAAAAATTTTTTGACACCAAATTCAAATTTGGTGTCAATATACCTTATATACAAACAGAGATATGATAAATTTTGGTATATGTGTATTAAGAATTGTAATGCAAAAAAAAAGAGTAAATTTTTTTTTAAAAAGTGCTCATTATTCATTAGAGAAATGAAATTTAAAACCAATGTATACCTATTTTAAAGTTAAATTTTAAAATAGTAATAATATGAAATTGCAGAGAAACTGGGATATCTCATACACTGCTGTTGGAAATGGTGTAGTTACTTTAGAAAGCAGTTTGGCATTTTCTTTAGAAAATAATCATATATTTACCATATGCTCCCACAATTACATTCCTGATCATTTATCACAGAAATGAAAACTTATATGCAAACACCTGTACACTAATAATAATAGCAGTTTTATCTGAATAGTCTAAAACTGGAATTCCTCAATATAATGTAATGGTTACATTATGGTACATCTATAACATGTAATACTAATCAGTAATAAACAGACACATGAACTAACTTAAATGGATCTGAAGGACACTGAGTGAGAAAAGCAAATATAAAAGGTCACACAGCTTATAATTTCTTTTATGTAATATTCTCAAAATAAAAAAAAATTATTGTAGAGATAGAGAACATGATGGAGGTTGCTAGAGATTAGGGAAGGTGAGTGGGAAAAGAACAGGTATGACTAAAAAGGGGGCAACATAGGGAGATATTTACGATGAATGTTCTGTATCATGATTGTGCTGGTGACTACATATGATAACATTGCACATAATTATACAAACACACTGCACTAGTATCAATTTCCTGGCTTTGATCATGTACTATAGCTATGTAAGAGGCAATTTTCGCAAAAACCAAGGGAAAGGAAGCTAAAACCTCTCATATTAATCTTGTAAACTTCCTATGAAACTATAATTATTTATAAATAAGAAGTTAAAAAAAGAAAAATCTAAAAAACTGACCAAGTCCTCATTTGAGGCATTATATGGAGATTTTCTTATTTTATCCTTTAATAATAATCTATATTAAAAATATTTTCAAAGACATAGCTAAAAACCTATCATATAAAATGCATATTTCAAATTAAATTCCTAGTTTATTATTTCATATAAATGGTTTTCAACAAGGGATTCTGGGAGTGCCTGAATTTCAGAATATACCATAAAGTGAGTGGCTTAAATAATGGTAATTTATTGTCTTGTCCAATCACAGATACCACATATTATATGATTACTTTCATATGAAATGTCCAGAACAGGCAAATCTATTCAGAAAGTAGAGTGGTGATTGCATAGGAATGGGGAGTGACCACTAAGGAGTATAGGCATCTTCTTGGGATGATGAAAATATTCCAAAATTTGACTGATGATGGATATATAACATGAAAACACTAAACATCACTCAATTATATATATTAAATGGGTAAATTATATGGTATATGAATTATATCTCAATAAAGCTATCAAAATTCTACAAACCCGACATTTGGAACTTTTTCTAGAAAGCAAAATCCAAGCGAGTACTCCTTCAATTTACGTGAATTCTTTCTGAGGGCTTATATCATTAATATTTGCATATACTTAAATCTTCAGCACATTACAAGGTTAATGATGAAGACCATAAATCTCTACATAGAATAAACTTTAGTGTGATTCATTTGAAGGCAGAAAATAACAAAGTATATCTAACTAAGTTTCAGCCAAAATAAAAAAAAATTCAAATCCTGGACTTAAAGAGTTAACCCTTTCCAGTCACAGTGGCACATGTCTGTAATCCCAGTGGCTCAGGAGGCTGAGGAAGGAGGATCATGAGTTCAAAACCAGTCTCAGCAATTTAGCGAGTCCCTAAGCAACTCAGTGAGACCCTGTCTCAAAATAAAAATATATTAAAAAGGCTGGGGATGTGGCTCAGTGTTAAGCACCTCTGGGTTCAACCCCTGGTACCAAATTAAAAAAAAAAAAAAGAGGTAATCCTTAGCTGGAAAAATATGGCTTTTCATAATAACAGTCAAAATCACTAGTATTTTCCTGCAAATCTATATATTAGTAATTAGGACTAAATATAAAGTTTATGTACACAGAATTTTCATGATTATTTATGATAACCTGAGACAGGACATATGCAAATGTTTGCCCAATAGTTTGTTCAGTGAAAAAAAAGCACTGTCTTGTGTCTGCATTTGGCTTGATTTTGGTATTTGTCTCAGTTTCTCCTTCCCAGCCTAACTAATGTCAACAGAGAGAATGATGCAAGTTAGGGTCCACCTCCAAGCAAACAAAAGCATATGTCAACCATTTCAGACCAGCCATCACTGATAAGGACCTAGAAATCACTTCTCTGTTCCTGACATATCATCTCTTTGTTATTACTGCATCCTTCCCAATACTGATTTTTTAAAAACTTTCAATGCTTCTTAGCTCATTTTAATTTTTCCATATTTTTATTGGTGCATTATACTGATGCATAATAGTTGGATTCTTTTAGCCCTACCAAACTAGAATTTTAATATTTGACTAATAGCCACTTGACCAAGATAAAATCTGTACTACTCTGTAATAATTTTTTGATTTTTTTTAGTTTTGACTCAAAAAAATCCCTTATATTCCTACTAGACCTCCCTACTCAGCCTTTATTTCAGAAAAATAAGCCAAAATATTAATTTGCCTCCTCCTAATTCCATGCAGTCCTATAAAATCAATTACCAGTCTAAGAAATGCCTTACTATATGTGAGATTCTATTTTTAGGTACTGTAGGATAATTTAAAAAGCAAATGACATAGAATAACTTTATACCAGTGGAACTCCAAAAGAAAGAACTGCCTCCAGAACTAGAATATATGCAAGTCTCATAAAATCTATTTCTACTCATCTCTGAAAGTTCCCTAGAAAAAAATGAAGAACACTGGGAAGAAGGGCATAAGATAAGGAGTTTTAAGGTCACATAATTTAAGTACAGGTTGAAAGAAAGCCAACAATCTAATTAAAGTTTAGAGGCTAGGCTCTAAACTAGGCTCAGTTAAAAATCATGTATGAAATCCCTTTGTGGACACATGCCTCCAGTTAATATCAAGATATCAAACTACTTAGAAAAATAATGATATGGGGGCTGGGGCTGTAGCTCAGTGGCAGAGCACTTGCCTAGCATGCATGAGGCACTGGGTTCGATTCTCAGCAGCACCATATAAAAATAAATAAGTAAAATAAAAGTCTCCCGTCCATCTACAACAAAAGTATTTTTTTAAAAAAATAACTATACTAGCTGCTTAGTCTTTTTAACTGCACTTATGTTAAATAAGCATTTCTACTTTTGAAAAAGAAGGTGCTTACAGAGCTTCCTAAGCACTTCACCTAAACTGTATACATAGAAAACCATTCATAGTACAAGTTTTTCCTTGTGTTTATTCACCATATTAGCAACACAATGTTAATGTTGATGTAAAAACATAACTAATTCAATAACTCAATTTATAAAAATCAATTTTCTTTATATTAGCATTGAATAGTGAGAAATAAAATTAAGAAAACAATTCCATTTACAAAAGATCTAAATATAAAATAATTAGGAATAAATGTAATAAAACTACAAGAATTATAATATGAAAACTACAAAACACTGTATAAAGAAATTAAAAGAACTAAACAAATGTTAAAAGACATTCTACACTGTTGAACTGAAAGATTTAACATTGTTAAGAAATGCAATACTCCCCAAATTGGGCTACAGATTCAACTTTATTCATATCACCTGCCTTTTCTTTCTTTTTTTTTTTAAGAAATTGAGAAGCATTTTCTAAAATTCATTTTGAAAACACAAGGAACACAACATGGTCAAAATAATCCTGAAATTACAAGTATTCATAGCTTATTTTTAAAACTTATTACAAAGGTAATCAAGACAGTGTGGTATTGCCTATAAGGATAGACCTAATAGATCAATGTAACCCAATGAAAGACCAGAAATAAACCCTTACACGTACAGTAAACTGTTGTAACAAGAGTAATAAGACAATACAATGGGGAAAAACAGGCTTTTCAACAAATGGTCTCAAACAATTGGATACCTACATGTAAAAGAAAAAATTGGACTAACATCTTATGCCATACACAAAAAACAACTCAAAATGGATCAAAGACTCAAAGGAAAGAGCGAAAATTATAGAAGTCTTGGAAGAAACAGGTATAAATCTCTGTGATCCTGGATTAGGCAGTGGTTTCATAAAATGGCAATAAAAGACAAGTAACAAAAGAAAAATAACTGTATTTCTCAAAAATTAAAAAACTTTCGTGTTCCAGTTTGCAAATCACAACTGAAAAGAGATTTTTATCTAGAAGATAAAAAGAACTCTTATATAACTCAATAACAAAAACAAAATAACCCACTTTTGAAAGGCAAAATATAAAATTAAACATTCTCAAAAGGAGATACACAAATGGCCAATAAACACATGAAAAGATCCACAACATCAATAGCCATAAGAAAATGCAAATTAAAATAAAATGAGATGCCATTTCTCATCTACTAGGATTGCTATTATCAAAAAGGTAACAAGAAGTATTCGCATAGAAGCGGAGAAACTAAAACCTTCATACAATGCTGAACAATGTAAAATTATGTAGTCACTTTGGGAAACAATCAGTTTCTCAAAAAATTTAGACTAACCATATGATCAAGAAGTTCTATTACTAAGTATATGCCCAAATGACATGAAAAAATTATGTCCAAACACCTGTGCATGAATTCTCATAACAGCATTATTCATAAGAGCCAAAAAGTAGAAACAGTCCAAATGTTTGTCAACTGATGAATAGAAGCATTTATGATTATCATACAATGGAATGCTACTCCACAATAAAAAGAAATGAAGTCCTGACACATGCTATAGCATGGATAATCCTTGAAAACATACTGAGAGAGAGAAGTCAGTAAAAGAGTCACATATCTATGAATCCATTTATATGAATGCACAGAATAGGAAACCTATAGAAATAGTAAAGTAGAAAAGTATTTGCCTAGTACAGGGAAGTTTGGGAAGAAATGGTGAGTGATACTTTGAAGTTGATGGAATATTCTAAAACTGTGAAAATAACTGTACAACTCTGTGAACTACCAAAACCTATTCAAATATACATTTTATTTTTTGGTAGTGTTGGGGATTAAACTTAAAGGATGTATGCTAGACAAGGGCACTACCACTGAGGTACAACCTCAGCCTCAATTGTATATTTTAAATGGATGACTTGTATATGAATGATGTCTCAATAAAGCTTCTTAAGCAAACCTTGATATAACATTTTATAAAAGTATAAGATTTTTCTATAAACTTACTCTCCAGGTGGTTGGCTTCACTTTTTTTTCAGTTTATTAACTCTTGCCATCAAGGTACCCTATAAAATGTACAACACAATGATACCATAGAGAGCAATATTTAGCTGCTGACTTATCATATATTTTAGTTAACAGTTAAAGGGGCTCTGGGAATGGCCTGTCCACTGCTACCTCTGTCGCTACTTCTGAGGTCACTGCCACTGATGCTGGGAGGTCTCTTCTCCAATCAGCTGCTGCCTACACTGCTACTGCCATTGCCGCTGCCTGTGATACTGCTGCTTGCCACCCTAAGGTTTCCTGGAGATCTTCTTTCTAGGTGCTGCTGCCCATGCAGGTACACCCACCTGCTGCTACCACTGAAAACACTACTGACCCTGAAGCAACTGATGCCGACACGGCTGCTGTACCCCAGAGATTGCCTGGTAATGCTGCCCCCATAGCCACAGTTGCAGCCACCGCTGTGGCTGCTGCTGACACTGTTTCACTACCTTCACTACTGTTGCTGCTTACATGCTACTTGCTTCCACCAATCACATCACCAACACTGCTACCACTGCCTAGAGGTCTGCTGTGAGGGGGACTCCAGATTTGGTTGCACACAGCCGCACCCATTTTAGGACACCAGCCAGGGTCTGGGGCCCAGGTGCCAGCCAGCAGGTTTACCACCACAGAGCCTGTCTGGGGACTCCAGCTGGGACCTGCAGGTTCAGTGTGGGGGTGCCTGCAGCATTGGAGGTGGCTGGGAATGCTGGTGGCCCTTGTTTTGCTGCTGAATCTCAGGTTTGCAACCTGAGACCATCCCTGGTGCTCTCTCTGAAAGTAGGAACAGCATTGAGATCTTGGGACTGCAGTGTGACTGAGCCTGAGGTATCTGAAGACCATATTGGTGGGATAGTGACTGAGTCTCAGAAGGTTGCTGTGGGCCTGGTGATCCTGATAGACATCAGAGACAGGGCTGAGAAGCTTTTGAACACTGATGGAAACACTTTGACTTTCCATTAAGATAGATTTATTTATTTATTTATTTATTTATTTAGTTAGTTAGTTTTCAATTCGCTGATATCTCTATAATATTTGTAACAGGGTGTTTTTCATGCATCCGTGTGTGGAGGACAATGATATATGAATGGTGTTTTGCATTTTTGTTACATTTTTATGTTTTTACTTTTTTCTCTTTGTTTGTATTCTTCCTCTCACTTGTCTGTTTTCTTGGATTTTCTTTCCAACTCTTCTCCAACCAACAGCCAATCTCTGTTGGCTCCTTGTCCACTTTTCCTGTGAATTTCTGCTTCTAGCTTCTCCATTCCTCCCTCATGGACATCGTGGATTATGCTACCACTGTTCTCTAATCCACCATTTGAAATTGTAAACCGTTTTAACAAATTTTCGTTTATACTATAGAGAGTTATTGAATTCATCATTTTGGTTTAATGTGAGAAAGCAGTAGATGCTTTAGTGGGAGCTATGAGGTTTAAGGTATATATTTTTTATACTGGGTGCTGTTGATATTGGTCTCACCATAAAGGCAAGGTGCTGGAAACCTTCAGGGACACTATAGGTCCACAGGGTAAAATTTGTGCTGTCTTAATCCTACTTCGAGATGGGAAAACACACAAACAACATGAAAAACCAAGGGAACAATGCGCCCAAACAAACCAAGATGCTTTAACGACAGAAGCCACTAATAACACAGTAGAAGAAATGTCCAAGAAGAAGTTCAGAATAATCTGTGAAGTAAAGGATAGTTTAAGGAGTAAAATCAAATAAAAAGATACAGGAAGTGAATGGTCACTTCAATAAAGAGTTAGAGATTGTGAAAAAAATAAACAAGCAGAGTGCTTGGGTTGTAGCTCACTGGTAGAGCACTTGCCTATTATGTGTGAGGCACTGGATTCAACTCTCGGTACCATATATAAATAAATGTATAAAATAAAGGTCCAGCAACATCTACCAAAAAATTTCAAAAAACAATAAGCAGAAATCTTCAAAATGAAGGAATCAGTAAACCAAATTATAAATTCAATAAAAAGCATCACCAACAGACTAGACCACTTGGAAGACAGAAAGTCAGGCAATGAAGACAAAATATATAATCTTGAAAGTAGATTTGAACCATTCAGAGAAGATGATAAAAAATCATGAATAGAATATACAAGAATTATGGGATAACATGAAAAGACCAAATTTAAGAGTTATCAGAATAGAGTATAATAGAAGGAGTAGAGACACAAACCAAAGGAATCACAATCTTTTCAATGATATCATAACAAAAATTTTCCCAAACCTAAGAATGGAAAGGAAAATCAAATACAAAAGGCTTACAGGACCCCAAATGTACAAAACTACAGCAGACTCACACCAAGACACATTATAATGAGAATAAATAACACAGAGAATAAAGATAAAATCTTAAAGTCTGTGAGAGAAAAAAAAAATCAAAATTACGTACAGGGGGAAACCAATTCAGATCTCCAAGGATTTCTCGACCCATACCCTCAAAGCTAGGAGGTTCTGGAATAATATATTTCAAGCTCTGAAAGAAAGTGATGCCAACCAAGAATTTTATATTCAGCAAAATTAAGTTTCAGATTCAAAGATGAAATTAAAACCTTCCATAATAAATAAAAATTCAAAGAATTCACAACTAGAAAGCCTACATTACAGAATATTTTCAACAAAATATTCCATGAGGATTAAGTGAAAACCAGCAAAGGGAGGATCTACACTAAGGAATATTTAACCAAAGGAGAAATTGAGTCAAATTAAAAACCAGGAAAAAAAAAACCCAAAATGACAGGGAATAAAAGTCATCTCTCAATAATAACCTTGAATGTTAATTGCCTAAACCTATCAATCAAAAGATAGAGAGTTGGCAGATTGGATTAAAAAGCAAGACATAATAATATGCTGTCTTCAATAGACTCACCTCATGGGCAAAGACATCCACAGGCTGAAAGTGAAAGGATAGGAAAAAACTTATCACTCTTATGGATTGTGTAAACAAGCAGGGGATTCCATTCTCATCTCAGATAAAGTAGACTTCAAACCAAAGTTAATAAGAAGAGATAAAGAAGGACATTTCATACTTCTTAAGGGAAGTATATATCAGCAGGACATAACAATTATAAATATTTATGCCCCAAGCAGTGAAGCATCTATGTACATCAAACAAAACCTTCTCAATTTCAAGAGTCAAATAGACCACAACACAATCATACTGAATGACTTTAACACACCTCTTTCACTACTAGACAGATATACCAAACAAAAACTAAATAAAGAAACTATAGAACTAAATAACACAAACAATAATTTAGACTTAACAGACATATATAGAATATTTCAACCATCAACAAGTGAATCTACTTTCTTCTCAGCAGCACATGGCTCCTTCTCTAAAAACAGACCATGTCTTATGCTATAAAGCAACTCTTAGTAAATACAAAAAAAAGCAGAGATAATACCCTGCATTCTATCAGATCACACTGGAATGAAATTAGAAATCAATGATAAAATTAAAAAATAGAAGCTACTATAACAATTAGAGACTAAATAATGTTCTATTGAATGGTGAATGGATAGAAGAAATCAAGGATGAAATAAAAAAATTCTTAGAAGTAAATGAGTACACTGATATAACATATCAAAATCTCTGGGACACTATGAAGGTAGTACTAAGAGGAAAGTTTATTGCATTGAGAGCATTCATTAAAAGAATAAAAAGTCAACAAATAAATGACCTTACACTACATCTCAAAGCCCTCAAATTAACATTATCAATATGATTCAACAACATGTATACTCAAAAGAATGAAAAATTATATCCCATATATGTGTGATATATCAAAGTGCATAAATGCATTCTACTGTCATATAAAACTAATTAAAACAAATAAAAAATTAATGAAAAGTGGAAGAAGATAGGAAATAATTAAAATCAGGGCTGAAATCAATGAAATCGAAACAAAAATAACAACTGAAAAAATTGACAAAACAAAAAGTTGGTTCTTTGAAAAAATAAATAAAATAGATAAACTCCTAGCCATGCTAACAAAGAGAAAAAGAGAGAAAACTCAATGTACTAAAAATACAAGATGAAGAAGGAAATATCAATGTACATGTCTGAAATACAGAAATAATTAGAAACTATTTTGAAAATTTATACTCCAATCAAATAGAAAATATCGAAGAATCAACACATTTCTAGAGACATATGAACTACCCAACTAAATGAGGAGATCATACATGTTTTAAAGAGATCAATTTAAAATAATGAAATAGAAAATGCCATCAAAAGCCTATCAACCAAGAAAAGCCCAGGACCACACAGATTCTCAGCTGAGTTCTACAAGACATTCAAAGAAGAATTAATACCAATACTCCTGAAAGTATTCCATAAAACAGAAGAGGGAACCCTTCCAAACTCATTCTAGGAGGTTAATATCACCCTGATACCAAAACCAGACAAAGACACATCAAAAAAAGAAAACTTCAGACCAATATCCCTAATGAACATAGGTGCAAACTTCTCAATAAAATTCTGGCAAATTGCATACAAAAACATTAAAAAGATAGTGCACCCCCATCAAGTAGGATTCATCCCAGGGATGCAGGGTTGGTTCAACATATGGATATCAATAAACATAATTCATATGAATACTTAAAAACAAGAATCATATGATCATCTGAATAGATGCAGAAGCATTTGACAAAATACAGCACACCTTCATGTTCAAAACACTAGAAAAACTAGGGATAGTACAAACATACCTCAACATTGTAAAAGCTATATATGCTAAACTCAAGGCCAGCATCATTCTAAATAGAGAAAAATTGAAAGTATTCTCTCTAAAAACTGAAACAAGACAAGAATGTCCTCTTTCACCAATGTATTTGTGTGGGTATGTCTCTTGTCCTCTAGTTTGTACCACTAGTTCACAAGTCTATTTTGGTGCCAATACTATGCCATTTTTATTACTTTAGCTCTGTAACATAATTTAAGGTCTGGTATTGTGACCCTCCTGCTTCACTTTTCTTGAAAATGAATATAGAATATTTCACTTCTATTCAATATCATGCTTGAAACTCTAGCCAGAGGAATTAGACAGAAGAAAAAAGTTAAAGGAATATAAAATATGTAAAGAACTCAAACTGTCACTATTTGCTGATGACATGATTCTATATTTAGAAGATCCAAAATATTCCACCAGAAAACTTCTTGAACTAGTAAATAAATTCAGCAAAGTAACAGGATATAAAATCAACACCCATAAATCAAATGCATTCCTATATATCAGCAATGAATCCACTGAAATAGAAATTAGGAAAACTACCCCATTCACAATAGCCTCCAAAAAATACCTGGGAATCAATCTAACAAAAGAGGTGAAAGACCTCTACAGTGAAAACTACAGAACACTAAAGAAAGAAACTGAAGAAAACCTCAGAAGATGGAAAGATCTTCCATGCTCCTAGATAGGCAGAATTAATATTGTCAAAATGGCCATACCACCAAAAGCATTACACAGATTTAATGCAATTCTGATTAAAATCCCAATGACATTCTTCATAGAACTAGAAAAAGCAATCATAAAATTTATTTTGAAAAAATAAAAGACCCAGAATAGCTAAAACAATCCTTATCAAGAAAAGTGAAGCAGGAGGCATCACAATTCTGGACCTTAAACTATACTACAGAGCCATAGCAACAAAAATGGCATGGTATTGACACCAAAATAGACTTGTGGACCAATGGTACAAAAGAGAGGACACAGAGACAAACCCACATAAATAGGGTTATCTCATACTAGACACAGGTGCCAAAAACATTCACTGGAGAAAAGATAGCTTATTCAACAAATGGTGCTGGCAAAACTGGAAATCTATATGTAGCAAAATAAAATTCAACCTCTTGTTTCTCACACTGCACAAAAAACTCTCAAAGTGGATCAAAGACTTAGGCACTACAACAGAGACCCTGACCCTAATAGAAGAAAAAGTAGGCCTAAATCTTCACCATGTCAGCCTAGAATCTGACTTCCTTATAAAGAAAGATTCCTAAAGTGTAAGAAGTAAAATTAAGAATCAATAAATGAGATGGATTCAAATTAAAAAGCTTCTTCTCAGCAAAGGAAACAATCAATAATGTGAGGAGAGAGCCTACAGATTGAGAGAAAATCTTTACCACATGCATCTCTGATTAATTAATCTCTAGGATATAAAAGAACTCAAAAAACTTAACACAAAAAAACAAATATCCCAATCAATAAATGGGATAAGGAACTGAACAGACACTTCACAGAAGAAGGAATATAACAACCAACCAACAAATACATGAAAAAGTATTTAACATCTCTAGAAATTAGAGAAATGAAAATCAAAACTACACTAAGACTTCATCTCCTGTCAGAATGGCATTTATCAAGAATACAGGCAACAATAAATATTGGCAAGGATAGGAGTGAAAAGGTACACTCATAAATTGTTGGTGTGACTGCAAATTGGTACAACCACTATGAATGGAGATTCATAGAGATTCATCAGAAAAGTTGGAATGGAGATTCAGAATGGAGATTCATCAGAAAAGTTGGAATGGAACCACCATTTGACCCAGCTGTCCCACTCCTCAGTTTAAACCCAAAGAACTTAAAATCAGCATACTACAGTAATGCAGCCATGTCAATGTTTATAGCAGCTCAAATCACAATAGATAAATTATGGAACCAACCTAGGTGACCTTCAATAGATGAATGGATAAAGAAAATGTGATATGTGTGTGTATATGTGTATGTATGTATAAATATATACACATACACACACACAATGGAATATTACTCAGTTATAAAAAAGAATGAAATTACGGCATTTGCCTGTAAATGAATGGATCTGGAGAATATCATGCTGAGTAAAATAAGCCAATCCCAAAAAATCAAAAGCTGAATGTTTTCTCTAACATGCAGATGCTAGTTCACAATAAGGTGTGGGGCACTAGAGAAGAATAGTTAGGTAGAGGGAAGTGAAGGGAGGGGAGGAGATGTAGGGATAGGACTGATAGTATAACGAAACAGACATTATTACTTTATGTATATATGTGACTGCATGGCCAATATTATTCTACAACATGTACACTCAGAAAAATGTGAGATTATATCTCATCTATGTATATCAGAGTGCATAAATGCATTCTACTGTCATATGTAACTAATTAAAACAAATAATTTTTTTTTAAAAAAAGAGAAAGAGATGCACCTCAAATCTTTTAAGTCTACTAGTTTTTCTGATTTGCCTACAAATTTTATAGTGGGATTTGTATATAAAGCCTGACCACAAAATAGTACCTTATTTCTCAAATAAGAAAAGTAATTTTAAAAATAAAATTTTAGATACTTAAAAATTGAAAGAACCCACCCAAATATACCAATAAACAAATAAATAACTCTAATTTTTAATAGGAAGTATATTTTTTACATTCTAATACTTTGACAGTCTCACAATACTAAAAATTTGAGATGATTTTATAATCACCCTTACACATTAACATTTTAAAGTTTTACAAATTTAAACCTTAAAAATGTTAAGTCATTTATTTTAGTTTCATTATATAAAAAATAATTGATGAGTGTGTCACTTATTAGAAACGTTTATACATACCTCCCATCGAGAGCTGGGTACTTGTATACCCCATTTTCAAGTGCTTCAAGCAGCTGTGCACCTGTTACTCTAACAACTAAAACTGGGTCTACTATCGGAAGAACAGCCAAAAGATCATGCAAAGTGAAATTCCCTACTGGATGTATTCGATCAGATCTGAGTGTACCTATAATAATTTAAAAGAAAAAAGTAATATGCATTTTAATTTAATTTCTTCCATAAAATGTCACCTTTATGTCTTATGTTCAAAAGTTCAGAGTTATATACCACACTTGATAAAAGTTCCTGATTATTTTTCTAATCTCTTCCCCATGTTTACTTCTATCTTAATAATGTCTAGCATATTCATTTTTGGAAGATTTAATTTCATATTAGCTACCATTTTCTCCTAAATTACAACAACTGGAAAGAATACAACAACTGGAAAGCCACTACCTCATCTCCTGTTTTCAGACAGGAACTTGCCTAAGAAATTCCAAAGCAAAGATTGTCTATTTTTAAAGATGTCCACAGGGGGCAAAAACAAAATAATTGTAAGTTAATAATTTTAAATTTAAACAAATTTCACTCTTAGAAAGTGTTTCCACAAGTTTAATTATTTGTGTGTAAGATTAAGATCACTTGTATTTTCAGTGGAAATAGCATTAAGAGGAATGTATAGCTAGAATATTACATGATGTTACATTCTAAATTTCTGAAGTCATCCATCTCATACTCACTGTGACTATACACAGTATCTAAAGCTCTAGATTATAGCATATTGATCAAGGCTTGTTTCAAAAAAGTGCTAGAAATTTTCTATAGAGAATTTTAATATCTCATAACCCAAGATAAGTCAACTTCAAACTATTAGTACACAAAATTGGTTAGGTTATGAACAGTTTCCCCATTTACCCTACAAGATTTCCCTCATCACTTCCTCTTATAGCTCAGGTAGGAGCTTGGGTAAAGAACAAAAGTTAAATGAAAGATTTCAGTCCATTGCTTCTCATATCATCAAAACTTGATAGCACACCATATTTAAGAGAGATAACAATGAGGCCACATTTTCATTCAAATCTCATTAAAAATTAAAAACCGGATGCTTTAATTTTCAAATAGAGTACCTAATGCTAAATGTTGTACCTAAGCATAACAAAAAATAAAAGGGCTGATCTCATCGAGTTAATGGAATGAATTTTGATATAGGACTTTGCATGTATTAAAAAAGGAATACTGTTATTGTACATTTTAAAAATCTAATTTTCGTCATTTTGTGTTTATTTTTAACAAATTAAATAATGAAATCACCTGAATTGAGTAGTGCTACATCAGCATGAGTAGCTTCCAACATTGCATTAGTTACCAAATTTCCAAGATTGCTCTCAGATCTTCTCACAGTAATTTCACGACCATCTAATTCCATGTCAATTGGGCAAAGAACTTCTTCTAACATATACTAAAACAAGGAAAAAAATAAGCTATCTAAAATAAACATTTATCAGCATTTAAATTAATTTTTTCTCTTCTCAATCATTTCTTCTTTACCTCCAAAATTGAATAATCTATGGAAACTCTTCCTCTCCAAATAATGTACTAAATAGATATCAAAATAATACATATTTCAACAATAATTTATTTTTCAAAGACATTTCAAGAGTCAGGTTATCATAAATTTTAAGAAATACCATCTATACATTAGAGAAACAGAAAACTACTATAAAAAAGCAGTTCCTGACACCACGCTTATCCAAAACAAAGCCATCCATTAATACGCCAACCAAAATCAAAATAGGGAGCTCTGTTCACACAGAACCAATTCAGGTACTCAAGATCATATGAAACAATGCATACAAAGATGTAAATACAACCTGGTTTATATTTCCCATCAGCTGTTACAAATGTAACATACACATGCACCTATAAGGAACTACAGTTTGTCCAATATGTAGAGGATACTTGAAAAAAAAACAAGACTTTCAAATGCCTATAAAAGTTTATGGTATTCAAGAAGAAAGAAGGGAGAAAAGAATGTTTGTCATTATAAACTGATGTAAAAGTCACCTGTAATTTTGTTAACCCGGTGCTTCTTTGAGAAGTAGAAGTAATCCCTTCAATAAAAAATAAATTCTTGCAGAATTAAGTACAGAAAAGTGTTTTCATAGTGATTGCTAAATAAGTCTACTGAAGCCAATCTAAATTCCTGTTATATTTATAAAAATTCCTGTTATACTTACAAAATTCCTGTTATATACTTATAACGCCAAAATAAAATATAAGTGGAACATGAAAGTCCAAATCTAATAAAGCAAAAACTACTGTTTATTATTTTGAAGAAGATGCCATGTGCACTATTGGTTATTTACTAATTACATACTATTATTTTGCACTACTGTCCATGTGATCAGTCTGTACTTAAATAATATAAGCAATTCGCATACCTGTATGTTCTGAGTAAAATCTTTTACTATTGCTTTAATATGTGAATCTTCTTCCAGGTAACTCAAAATGTCCACTTTCTCAAATACATATTGAAAAGATTCACCAAACAGTCTTATATTTATTTTTGTCAAGGTTTTAAAATCAGATCCACTTTTGACAATCCAAGTTTCATTCACCTTCCTGATTCCATAATCATGGTCATGGCCTCCTAGAATCAAATTGACCCCTTCTGCTCGTTGGGCAAGTCTGGTATCATTTCCCCATTTCATATGAGTCATTGCAATAACAAGATCTGCTCCTTCTTCTCTAAGTTCTATTGCTATTTCATTAGCAACTTCAACATAATCTTTATAATTTACATTTGACTTATTAACAGTAGCCAAGGTATCTAGCCAATCTTCTTCAACTAATCCCATTAACCCAATTTTTATATTGTTCCAGTGAATAATTTTTTTCACTGCACCATGTCCAAGAGGTTCAGAAGTAAATCTGTCATAGACATTACTGAGAAACCATGTAAAATGCATTTGTTTCATGTATTCTTCCAAAATATCCACACCAAAATCAAACTCATGGTTTCCTATAAAGAAAAACAAAATGTTTTTTGTTATTTCATTTTCATATTTAATTATTGTAGTTCTCCAAACAATAGAATTTTCAACACTTGTAAGACTATGTGTTAAGAGCAAGCATTTTATCACATACTACATTGAATTACTCCAACTTCCATTTACATATGATAAGTTTTAGAGGCCTTCATTTTACAGATTTTTTGCAATTCAGATAGCATTGTTTTATCAAAAAATCCTTTTTAATTTTTATTTTGTTCTTTTTATTTATACATGACAGTAAAATCTATTTTGATGTATTTACACAAACACTGAATATATCTCATTCTAATTAGGATCCCAGTCTTGTAGAGATACATGTTGAGATTCACTGTGGTGTATTCATATATACACATGAGAAAGCCATGTTAGATTCATTCCAATGCTTTTCCTATTCCTATTAAGAAGGAGGGACTTTTGATGCCTTCTAGATAATTTATTTTGCAACACATTACTTTCACAGTTGTAAATAACTTATGTACTGTAACATCACTTTCAGCTATGTGTAAAGAAATTAATTAATTAATTAAGGTGCAAAAAAAGGAGGGAAAAGAAGCCTTACAATATGGGGGAAATACAATGGTATAATTAATCCTGGGTTAATAATATGCAAATTTGAAATTTTAGTGAGTCTAAGCACACTTACCTACTTCAAAAGGATTCTAGTTTCTCATAGAAAATTTAAAATAACACCATTTAAATTAGCACTCCTAAAAATGAAATAATTAGGTATAAATCTAACAAAATATGTATATAGTCAACATGAGGAAAGAAATCAGAGAACTAAATAAATGGAGATATACTGAATATTCATGGAAAGACTCAATATTGCCAAGATATTAGTTCTTCCCAAATTGATCTATGGGTTCAATAAGATCCTAATCAAAATCCCAATCAAAAGAAATTATTTTGTGAGGGGAGAGGTGGGGAGGGGGGATGGTGGAGGATGGGAAAGGCAGCGGAGCACAACAGACACTAGTATGGCAATATGTAAATCAATGGATGTGTAACTGATGTGATTCTGCAATCTGTGTATGGGGTGAAGGTGGGAGTTCATAACCCACTTGAATCAAAGTGTGGAATATGATATGTCAAGAAATTTGTAATGTTTTGAACAACCAACAATAAAAAATTTTTAAAAAAAAGAAATTATTTTGTGGATATCAGAAAATTTATTCCAAAATTTATATGGAACATGAAAAGACCCAGAATAGTCAACAAAATAGTGAGAAGACTGACACAAGTTGACTTTAAGACTTATTATATGGGGCTGTAGCTATAGCTCAGTGGTAGAGCAACTGACTAGCACTTGTTAGGCACTGTGTTCAATCTTCAGCACCACATAAAAATAAAATGTATAAAATAAAGATATTGTGTCCATCAACTTAAAAAAGACTTGCTACACGCAGTATTAAAGACAGGTGATTGGTGAAAAAAAAGACAAATGGATCAAAAGAACAAATAAAGAGTTGTAAAAAAGATTCACACTAACACAATAGATGAATCTTTGACAAAGGAGCAAAGACAACAGAACAGTCTTTTCAACAAATGTTGATGAAAAAACTGAACATTCACATGCAAAAAATAAGCCTAGAACAGATTCTTTACTACAGTTAATTAAAATGGAATGCAGACCTACAGTTCAAATGCAGAAAGTGTAAAACTCTTAAAATTAAGATAATACAGGAGAAACTCTAAATAACCATAAATTTGGCAATGCCACTTTAAGAAACAAAATTAAAGGCAAAAAAAAGGTGGATAAGCTGGAC
The DNA here is from genome assembly GCF_001458135.2 of Marmota marmota marmota. Taxonomy (NCBI): domain Eukaryota; kingdom Metazoa; phylum Chordata; class Mammalia; order Rodentia; family Sciuridae; genus Marmota; species Marmota marmota. Next base: position 4,631,806 of record NW_025999990.1, on the reverse strand, counting down.
TTCATTAAAATAAACATTTCTCTTCTGAAAAAGACACTGTCAAGACAATGAAAAGATAACCCAAAGATTAGGGGGAAAAATCTGTGAAAGACATATCTGATAAAGGTTTGCTAGCCAAAATCTATAAAGAACTCTTAAAATTCAACAATAAGAAAGAAAACAACCTAAATAAAAATGAGTCAAAAGTCTTTAACAGGTCAGAAAACACATGACAAAATGCAATATATTGTATGTCATCACACAGATACAAATTATGTCAGTATTACTACAAACCTATTAACATAACCAAAATCCAGAAAACTACCACCACCAAATTCTGACAAAGACGTAGAACAAAGTAATTCATTCACTGTTTTTGGGAATGCAAGATGATATGGCCATTTCTAAAGATAGTTTCTCAAGGTTTTTAAATTATTTTTAGTTGTAGAAGAACACAACATGTTTATTTTGTTTGTTAACTTTTATGTGGTGCTGAGGATTGAACCCAGTGCCTCACACATGCTAGGCAAATGCTCTACCGACTGAGCTACAACCCAGCCCAGTTTTGCAGGGTTTTTTTACAACACAATTTCACCATATGACCCAGCAATCATACATTTCATATTCACTCAAAAGAGTTGAAAATTTATATCTACGTAAACACCTGAAAAACAGCTATTTTATAACTGTCAAAACCTGGAATCAATCAATATGTTTTTAATGTATAAAGAACTCAGAAAACCTAACAAAAAATAAGTGATCCAAACAAAAATTGGAAAATTAACACTTCTCAAAAAAAGTAGTACAAATATCCAAAATAAATATAATGTAAGTGAAAAAAATTATAAACAAATAAAATACATGAAAAAACTACATTGAGAGTTCATCTCACCTGTTAGAATGGCTATTATCAAAAAGGCAAAAAACAACAAATGCTGACAAATATGTGGGAAAAAATGAACTCTTATAAACTATTGATGGAAAAATAAATTAGTATAGCCACTATAAAAAGAATACAAAGTTTCCCCCAAAAGCTAAAAATACACCAATCATAGGATCTAGCTATACCACACCTGAGCATATATCTGAAGGAAACAAAGTCAGCATACAAAAGAAATACCTACAGTGATCATAATAGCCAAGATATGCAATCATCCCAGGTGCCCATCAACAGTTGAATGAATAAAGAAAATATGGTACATATATACAATGGAGTATTACTTAGCAATAAAGAAGGAAATCCTGTCATTTCCAAGAAAATGAGCAGAATGGGAGAACATCATGTTAAGTGAAATAACACAGACACAGAAAAACAGTATACCGGGGAGGGGGGAAAGATGACCTGAAAGTTGAGAGATCATTAGGGTTTGGAAAAAGGGGGTCTGAAGGAGAGAGAAAAGCAGAGTGAATGGGAGAGGTAGAAGGGAGAGTAGACATAATGCATAATATATGAATGCGAAAAATGACACAGGGGATCCCATTAATTTGCACAATTAATGTGCAAATTTATTAATAATTTTAATAAAAAGAAAAGAGGATGACCTTCAGTAGGTAAATGAGTAGATAAAGCATATTACATCCAGACAGTGGATTATTAAATCATCAAGCCATTAAAATATATGGGAGCTGGGTGTGGTGGCTCACGCCTGTAATCCCAGTGGCTAGGAAGGCTGAGGCAGGAGGATCTCAAGTTCAAAGCCAGCCTCAGCAATTTAGCAAAGCTCTAAGCAACTTAGCAAGATCCTGCCTCAAAATAAAAAATAAAAAGGGCTGAGGATTTAGTTCAGTGATAAAATGCTCCTGGGTTCAATCCCCAAAACCAAAAGAGGGTGGGGGAAGCAATATAGGATATAGAAAAGTTAAATGTTTACTATTAAGCAAAAGATGCCTATCTAGAAAGGTTACATACTATAATGTATGTACATACTAGAAAATGCAAAACTGCAGATAAAGGAAAAAGATTGGTGATTACCATGGATTATAGGGGAAGGAAGGATGAATTAGGCAAAACAGAAGATTTTTAAGGCAGTGAAATTATTTTATGATACTATAAAAATATATATAAGTTGTTATAAATCTGCCCAATCTCATAGAATATACAGCACCAAGAATGAACCCTAATGTTAATTATGGATTCTGGGTGACAAAAATATGTCAACATAGGTTCATCAACTATAACAAATATACCACTCTGAATGACAATGCTGATAATGGAAGAAATTATACATATGCAGGAGAAGGGGATAAATGGCAAATCTCTGTATCTTCTTCTCAATTTTGCTGTGAACCTAAAACAGCTCTAAAACATAAAGTGTATTTAAAAAGAAAAAAAACAAGATATACAGTAAAGACAGATAAAGTCTAGTAGTTTTCTCTAAATATCACAATTTCATTTATTATAAGTACACTCACTTAGAAGATAGTTAAGATAGTGGCATGTAATATCTCCCATTCTTATTTAAGGCATAAATATTGAAACTGAATTGAACTATTTAAGACTGTATAACTTAATTCTGAACCATTTGTATTGTATTGAACCTTATTATATTAACACAAATTAATACTGAACTGTACAAGACTGTGTAATCTATGAAGCAACTTGGGGTAATCTCATGTCCTTAAAAACAATGCAAATAAATATCTTCACTCATATACAAAGAACTATTATTGAGCAACTCCAACATGCCAGACACTACTGTTGGTGTTAAAAATACAGCAAATATAAAACAGAAAAAAATTCTACTCTCATTGAATGAGGCAGACAAACAAAGAATAATTAAGCAAAATGTTAGAAACTTAATAACTGCTTTGGGAAAAAAGTAAAACAAGAAAGGCAGATCGAACACAAAAGTAAAGGGTGTAATTTTAAATAGGGTCCTCAGAGAAGGCAACTCTGGGTAGATATTTAAGAAAGAAAATCCAACCATGTAAATAACTGAAAGAAGACTTTATCAGAAAGAGGGAACAGCAAAAGCACAGAATTTATGTTAAGAATACTCCAGTAGTGATTGAGAAATATAAGCTGACAAAACAGCACCAGCAAAGTAAGTTGAGTGACAAGACAATATTATGTGAATCCCAAAAGTAATGGAATGCTAGATCATATCAGGTCTGATTGGCCTGTGAAGACTTGATTTTACTTTGACTAACTTCAGGAGACATTGGAGTTTTTTTAATAGAGGACATTATCTGACATTTCAAAATGTCAGATGGTGGATGGTGTGATGAGAATAATCTTTGGGAAGGCAAAAGCAGAACTAGGAAACCATTTTCTGGTAATAATCCAGAAAAGAAATAAAGTTGCTTAAAGCAGGGTGATAGAGTGGATAGGACAAAGTGAATAGATTCTGAACATGTTTCAAAAACAGAACCAGTAGGATCAGCTAGAAAACTGGTTTGAGGCTGCTAAGAGAATGACACCTAAGATGTTTTTACCTAACAGATACAAGGATGAAGAAGATGGAGTTGTATTAACTAAGAAAAGCACAACTACAGAGGAGAATATTTTGTTGGGGAATGAGGGGTTAATTTCAGACCTATTCAATATTCCAAGTCAAGATGTCAATTTGGGCTGGGGATATGGCTCAAGCGGTCGCGCACTCGCCTGGCATGCGTGCGGCCCGGGTTCGATCCTCAGCACCACATACAAACAAAGATGTTGTGTCCGCCGAGAATTAAAAAAAATAAATAAATATTAAAATTCTCTCTCTCTCCCTGTCTCTCTCTCACTCTCTCTTTAAAAAAAAAAAAAGATGTCAATTAAGCAGTTAGTTAAGAAGATCCAGAGTTGAGGCAAGCAATCAAGATCAAATATATGATTTTGGAGTCAACAAACAAATAGGATTTGAAGTCAGAAATATGATGAGAACACCAAGAGAGTGAATATAGACAGAGAAAAGGAACAATCAATTATTCTAATAGGCAATTAATATCCACACTATTTAAAGAACCCAAAACACAAAACACCAAAAAACAAATAACCCAATCAATAAATGGGAAAATAATCAAAACAAACATTTCTTAAAAGAAGAAATACTATGGCCAACAAATATATGAAAAAATGTTCAACATCCCTAGCACTCTGAGAAATGCAAATCAAAATTATACTGAGATTCCACCTCACTCCACTTAGAATGGCATCAAGAATATAAATAATTAATGCTGGTGAGGATGTTGGTGGGACTTCAAATTAGTACAACCACACTGAAAAGCAGTATGGAAATTCCCCAAAAGACAAGGATTGGAACCACCATATGGCCCAACTACCCCATTCGTTGGTATTTATACAAAAGAACTAAAAGCATACTAAAATGGTACATATATTCCAATGATTATAGCAGCACAATTCACAATATCCAAGTTACAGAATCAGCCTAGGTGTCTCTCAATAGATGAAAATGTGTTCTATGTACAATGGAGCTTCACTTATACATAAAGAAGAACAAAATTGTGTCATTTGCTGATAAATGAATGGAACTGGAAAACATCATGCTAAGTGAAATAACCAGACTCAGAAAGTCAAGGGTCAAATATTTTCTCTCATATGTGGAAGCAAGAGAGCAAAAAAGAAGAAATAAGAAAGGTATCTCTTATTAAAACAGAGGGAAGACCAACAGCATAGAAGAGAGGCATCCAGAGCGAGGGAAGAACAGAGGGCACAGTGAAGTACTAGGGAACAAAATCTACCAAATTATGCTACATCTATGAATAAATATATCACAATGAATCCTGCTTTTATATATAATTATAATACCTAATTTTAAAAAAATAATAAGAGAAGGAAGACCAGTAGGGTAGAGGAATGGTGTCAGGTGGAGGGAGGAAGGGAGGTAAAGAGGAGGGGCTGAGGAATGAGAGTCATCAAAATATAACTTGTACAGGTTTAAAAATGGCATAATTAATTCCTATATTATATGTATAATTATAATGCACCAATAAAACACTTTAAAGTCATGCAAATAAAAAAACTATAAAAAGTTTCTCAAATTCTGGGAAACACTTAAAATTACTCAGTTAACTAACTGTTTGATTGCTATTCCAACCAACAATTCTGTTTCATTTATTTTTTATTTAAATTAAATGCAACTATATATCCTGAATAATTCCCATACTTAAGAGAACATTATAACTTTTCCTAATAAAGTCATAATATAATGTAATACATAAAATAGGATGTACAGTCCTTAAAAATATATTTACAATGCATTTCAAAGGGGTGATTATGATGGAAATATTCAGTAGACTCCTCTATATTTACTCTGTACCTTTTACTATCCTACTCTAGTTTTAGGTAGTCCAGCTTCTACTGACTTCATTAGCTGGCTCCTTTATCTGCCAGCTTCCTATTAGATCAAACCAATGATAGATACAGAAATTTGAGAACTGATTAGGAAAGCAAACAGGGTATATATTTCCTAGATTTCTTCCTTCTTCTTCAGCATTTCAGAATGGCTGATAATAGTTTACTAAAGGTCATGTAATCTAGCAACTAACCTTTTCACAGAACTCCTCCCTTCCCTTTTTAAGGCTTAGATATGCCTCTCTATGCTAAACTCCATACTATCATTAACATAAAGAAAGTGTAAGCAATGTGTGTAATTTTAAACTTTCTAGCAGCCACATTTAAAAAAGAAATAGGTAAAAGAAATTTAATATATATTTATTTATTTATCATAATATTCCAATGTATTATCATTTTAGCATGAGATCAATACAAAAAAAGATTGAGATATTTTACAGTCTTCTGTTTTCAGTCTTAAAAGCCCAGTATGTATATTAAACTTACAGTACACCTCAATTGAACTAGTCACATTTAAGGAAATGTCACAGAATGTTAACATAAAATTATGGCATTATGAGTGATTATTTACCATGTCTTGGTACTTTCTATACTCTCAAAATTGCACTAAATTCATTAAAAATAATTTAAAGTGTCAAAACAAACTGCATATAATACTTAGCAAAACTAATAAGCTGAATATAACCAACAAGTTTGTCTTGCCTTCTTAGAATAGAAACCACCCAAAAAGTCTATAAAAAGAACACTGAAATCAACCAACTATAGTTTTGTGTTACAAACAATTCAAATAAACTGAAAATAACACCACTTATGGAAAATCTGTATGTTCTTCAGAGAGGGAGTCAAACACTATACAGCCCAGACTGTATTGCTAGTACAACGGTTTTCAACAATCATAGTTTCCTCTTTCATATTCAAGCCCAGGCCCAGCTAACTCAAAATTCATGATCTTAAGTACTCTGATAATATTTTTTTACTTTTGAACAGGCACAATTAAAAATATTATCATATAAAGTCAAACCTAGGTTTGATTACAAATTTTCATATTTACTGAACAGTCCTGATAACTGGCTCTGTCTTAGTGCCTATAAACTGATAAACAGGGTTATTTAACTCCTGTTCCATAAAATATTATAGAAGCAGTATGTAAATTAGATTTCAAGTAATAAAAAAGGCTTACAAATACTTACCAAACACTGCAAAATGTACTCCCAACTCATTTAATATAGGAATCATATGCTTTCCTTTTGTTATTGTACTTAAAACTGAAGGATTTAAGCAGTCACCACTAAAAATCAAGAGTGGATTCAAGAAATCAAACTTTTTCACAGCTGTTGCAAATCTAAAAAAAAAAGTTATATGCTATAATTTCATACCTTTGTCAAAAAGAAACAAACATCTTAAACAGCAACATGGTTTTCCTTTAAATTAAAATAAAAACTAAAATATGAAAACACAACAATTTTTAATTAGATCACTTCCTATAACCAACATACCTCACCTTTTAGCATAGTTGCATTCTGAAAAATTAAAACACAAATTTCTTAAATCATTTTCCATTTAAACATGAGATATATTATAACTCAAAAGATACTTAAAATTATGTGAAATGGATTAAAAGAGCACACTTTAAAGTACATAGCAAAACAAACTTTGCTAAACATACAAATCCTTAAGTATAAATTAAATCCCCCGGGGACCAGATGAAAGGAGGTTTATCTAATGTTTAACTAAGTTTTTAAAATTAAATTTATTGCATCAAGTTTGATATAAGAGAATGCCTCTTTCCATCCTTATAATCTAATGTTCCAATGGTAAACAAATTCCTCAAGACTCATTACTGTATACTTCCTTCATCCAATGCATCCCTTTGCTTTCACTGAAATCTGAACTTTCCCTGAGGACTGTAGTTACTTTACTAAACTTGTCCTCTCTAGTGGCCACTGCTCATTTTCTGACTTCCACAATAAACAGAATAGGGAGTGAAGAGAAGAGAGAGAAAAGAGGCATTCCCCAAAACTAATTTTAGACTGGACAAAGCTTCCCTTTTAAGCCTCAAGTTATCTAAATCTACCACTTGCTGTGCCAGCAAGTCCCGACATATTCAGTAACAGCACTCACTTCAAGAACTGGCCTTAGATTATGAAAAACTATGTACATGATTCTGATCTTTTTTTTTTACATAACGAAAACCAAAATTTATCTCCCCACATTCATGTAGCTTCTACCTTTCCCTTTTCTCCATATTTTGCCATTCTTTTTGTGACATTAACACCTTGAAGAGGCTCTACTACTTTGATAACTATCTCTAGTCCACTACATAAACTCATTGTTGTGGCCACATCTGCAATTTAAAAAATCCTTTTAAAGATGTACCTGATTCCTACATGTCTTTCCAGCCTTATCTCCTCTTTCAAAATGCACTCTAGCCCCAGGGACTATAGAAAATCTCTCTCAAACTTTTATTTCAAACGTACTATTCCTTCATAACCAAAATACCCTTTCCCAACCAAATACAGGAAAGTCTTCCTTCTCATTTTAAATTTTGTGAGCTCTGGGAAATCTCTTTGGCATATGAAAAATACCAGCATCATTGTTCTTGCACTTACTTATTTTTGATAAAGGTTACTCAAGGCCAGTATTGCAATACCATGATGCTTGATCTGATAACTAAGTTAGCAACAAAATAAAGGTAAGCAGTACATAAAGCATGGATATGCTGGACAAAGGGACAATTCAAGCCCTGAAACAGAACAGTATGAGATTTCTTCAAGCTATACAGAATGGAATACAACTTAAAAATATGAATAATTTATTCCTGGAAGCTTCTATTTAATATTTTCAGACCATTGTTGACTGGGTAATTGGAATCACAGAAAGCTAAATCATGCTTGGTCAGGGGGAGCAGGGAAATTAGCATACATTCCTGTTTCAAAATTTATTCACTCACATTGTTCCAGCTATAGTCTATATTATATGATTTCCAAATCAAAATCTCAGACTAGTCACCAAGTATTATACTACAAAATATGTAAGGAATACTACCTAAATTTAAGATTAAACTATCTAGTAAAGGACTAAGTGAGGCTTCTGCTCTCAAGCAGGATGTAGCAATTTTGGCAGACTACATTCCCATTTCAAAAACAAATAATAGTTTTGAAAACATCAAAGAACTAAGGGAGTAAAAAAAATTAAATGACTTGAAATTCCATAAAGTTGAAAACCTCTAAGAGGTAAGCAATTTATCACTGACTGGGGGATATCTGTCAATTATGGATGAATGACATTGTGAGTATAAAAGATGCAGAAAGGTTAAACAGAAAATAAAGTCTAACATACACAACATACAAGTAATTAGAATCCAAAGAGGAGAAGAAAAAGAGTCTGTATCAGAAGTAATATTTAAAGAGCTATTATCCATAATTCCTCAAGTTGATTTAAAAAGAACCCGCTAACATGTTCAAGAACCTCAGTGAAGCAAAGAAAGATATGAACAAAAAACTACCTTAGCACATCATAATCAACCTGCTTAGAAAACAAAGATAAAAAACTTAAAAGTAGAGCAGGGTTAGTAGGGTGATTGTGGTGATGGTATACAACATTACTGATACCTGACATTACAACATAAATTTTGGAGGCCATAAGACATTATAAAAAGTATTGGGAAAAATACCTGCTAATCTAAAATCTTATGGTCAACAAGGAATGATTAAAAAATGAATGAAACATGGACATTTATAGACAAAAAGAAAATTTATTGCCATTCAATCTGTATTACCAGAAATATTACAGAAAATTATTCAGGTTGACAAAATGATTCCAGGTAAATGCAACTGAACTATATACATAGAAATGAAGAGCACTGGAAAAGGTAAATATGTAATTTTATTTTATTTATTTTTGATAGTGAGGATTGAACACATAGACACTTTACCACTAAGCTACATCCCCAACTCTTTTTATTTTGAAACAGAGTGTCTCTAAATTGCTTAGGGTCTTGCTAAGTTGCTAAGGCTGTCCTGAAATTTGCAATCCTCCTACCTCAGCCTCCCAGGTCATTGGAATTACAGGTATGCACCACCCTGACTGGCTATAATTTTTTAACTGACTATTCAAATGAAAAATATTAATAATGTCATGTATAAATGAAACTAAAAGAGGTACACGTAAACACTAGGAGGAAGATAATTAAAGTACTAGTTTCATACAACGTTCAGGAAGTAACAGAAGATTAATAAGTTAAATAACAAATGAAGGATATATACATGTAAATGGACTAAACACTCCCATTAAATAAAAGAGATAAAAAGATTAAGTGGAAAAACCCTACAGTAATCTACTTGCAAGAGATACATTGTAACTCAACTCAAAGTGGATCAAGGACCCTGGCATTAGACCAGAGACCCTGTGCATAGTAGAAGGAAAAACAGGCCCAACTGTCCATCATATCAGCTCAGGAACAGACTTCCTCAATAAGACTCCTAAAACACAAGAAGTAAAATCAATAATGGGAGCCTTTCCGAGACGGGAAGATGGCGGCGAGGGGAGTGCATTACCCCCGTGTGCTGCTTCACTGTGTGGGAGTATGACAAGTCAGGACGGCTAAAGGATATCTTGTTAGGAATTTCCAGCAATAGTGGGGTGCTCCGGAACCTGGAGGAAGGATTTCCATCGCATGAGGATCTGCTACGGGGACTCAAACGCGAGAGGTTTGTCGCACGGAGGGTAACACGGCTTATTCAGCAAATCGCCCCGCGGCTAGAGTCTGCAGCGCGCGCTGGGATAGAGACGCAGGGTTACAGCGCTGCAGTTTCTGCCAGCCGTGCAAGCACCGTACTCAGGGCTGAATTCTGGGTTCGAGACGGGGGAAAGGAAGCGGTCCATCTCGGTTCTCCACACCGGTCAGACCACAGAGGAGGCCAGCAGCCACCATGATGGTAAACTGACGTCACCTTCCCTGTTTTAGACTGACCGCAGCTCATTCAGCCATAGATCAGGTAATTTCAGGCTGCAATTCACCTGCGGCTTGCAGACAGATTGCTAGGGTTCAGCGCCTGGGTGCTTCTTAGAACCTGAGCTTATCGGAGCGAACACCGAGCGCGGGGCGGCCGAGTTCCGGCTCCCGGAACCGTCCCGCGGAGCCTGCGGAGGCTGCTTCTTGGACCCTGCTCCTATCAGAGCATACAACAAGCACTAAGCAGCCGAATTCCGGCTCCCGGAACTGAGCCCGCGGGGACTGCTTCTTGGAGCTTACACTTATAGGAGCTTACACCGAGCACGGAGCGGCCGAGTTCCGGCTCCCGGAACTTCCCTAGACCGGGGCTAGGAGCCCGCGGAAACTGCTTCTCCGTACGGGTCCTGCTGACGGCCGGTCAGGACTCACCCGTTGCTTTGGTTGCCCGGCAAGAGGAACGAAATGCTGCCATTCGCATAGGACACCAACATGGCAGAGATCTGATGTCAGCAGAAAGCGGCGGAGGAGAGAACTTCATCAATTCCAGCGGTGACATAAGCAGTTGGTCTCCTGGTAGGGGGGGTGAGGCACAGTCACCCGAGTCTCCTCAATTTGTCGTTGAGCCAGAGGGGAGAAGCCGGGCCGCTGCCAGCGCCCGGAGCAGGCCCAGCGGCTCGCCAGCGTGGTGACCGTGTGGCCCCAATTGGAGAGGAGGCGGAGCGGAGCCACCACTCGCACCCGCAAGGTGGGCAGACCCGCGACCCAGTGGTGCATGGGCGTGGTAGGAGGGGCAGGGCAGAGCCGCCGTTCGCGCTTGCAAGGTAAACAGACCTGTGACAGCCGGGCAGGTCAGGCCCAGTGGCCTGCCAGTGCGCTACACATGTCACCCCAACTGGAATAGGGGCAGAGCAGATCCTTCTCCCACGCCCGGATCAGGCCCTGCCAGTGTGGTGGTCACGTGACCCTAATTGGAGTGGGGGCGGAGTGGGGGCAGAGCGGAACCTCCACTCGCGCCCGCAGGGTGAGCAGACCAGTGATCAAACTGCAGATCAGACCCAGGGGTCTGCAGGCGTGGTAGGAGGGGCAGGGCAGATCCGCCGCCCGTGCCTCCAAAGTAGGCAGACCTACAACAGACCGGTGGATCAGGCCCAGGAGCCTGCCGGCATGGTACAAACACCACCCTAATTGGAGTAGTGGCGGAGCAGAGTCACCGCCCGTGCCAGGAACAGGCCCAGCGTCCTGCAGGCGGGGTAGTCACGACACCCCATTTGGAGTAGGGGCAGAGTAGAACCGCCGCCCGCGTCTGCAGGGTAGGCAAACCTGCAACCGACTGGCGGATCAGGCCCGGTGGCCAGCCGGCGTGGTACACTCGTCACCCCAATTGGAGTAGGGGCAGAACAGAGCCGCCGCCAGCTCCCAGAACAGGCACAGTGACCTGCCGGCGTGGTAGCCACGACACCCCAATTGGAATAAGGAGAGAGCAGAGCCGCCGCCCGCACCTGCAGGAAAGATACGCAAGCAGTATGAAAAGACAAGGAAAGAAAGGACCACAAGCAATGCAGGTCAACGCAACTTTAGAAGAGGTAACAGCTGCAGCAGATGGAATGTCAGATAAAGAATTCAGGATATACATGCTTCAGATGATCTGGAGTATCAAGGAAGACATTAAACAGCAAAATCAGACAATGAAAGATCACTTCGACAATGAATTACGCAAACAAATCCAGGAAGCAAAGGATCAACTATACAGGGAGATAGAGGTTATAAAAAACAAACAATCAGAAATCCTAGAAATGCAGGAAGCAATAAACCAACTTAAAAACTCAATGGAGAATACTACCAGCAGAGTAGAACACTTAGAAGATAGAACATCAGACAATGAAGACAAAGTATTTCAACTGGAAAAGAACATAGACAGCTCAGCAAGACTGTTAAGAAACCATGAGCAGAACATCCAAGAAATATGGGATAACATTAAGAGACCAAACTTAAGAGTCATTGGGATACAGGAAGGTACAGAGCTCCAAACCAAAGGAATGAGCAGTCTATTCAATGAAATAATACGAGAAAACTTCCCAGACTTGAAGAATGAGACAGAATCCCAAATCCTAGAAGCCTACAGGACGCCGAATGTGCAAAATCATAAGAGATCCACACCTAGACACATTATAATGAAGATGCCCAACATACAGAATAAGGAGAGAATTTTAAAAGCTACAAGAGAAAGGAAGCAGATTACATTTAGGGGTAAGCCAATCAGGATAACAGCTGATCTTTCAACACAGACTCTGAAAGCTAGAAGATCCTGGAATAACATATTTCAAACACTGAAAGAAAATGGGTTCCAACCAAGAATTGTGTATCCAGCGAAATTAAGCTTCAGGATGGAAGATGAAATTAAAACCTTCCACGATAAACAAAAGTTTAAAGAATTCGCAGCTAGAAAACCATCTCTTCAAAACATCCTCGCCAAAGCATTACAGGAAGAGGAAATGGAAAATAACAATGAAAACCAACAGTGGGAGGTAGGACAGTAAAGGGGGGGGAAATAATCAAAGAGGAAAACAAACCATGTTTAGTAACAGAAATAAACAAATATGGCTGGAAGAACAACCCATATCTCAATAATAACCCTAAATGTTAATGGCTTAAACTCACCAATTAAGAGACACAGGCTAGTAGAATGGATCACAAAACAAGACCCAACAATATGCTGCCTACAGGAGACGCATTTGATAGGAAAAGACATACATAGGCTGAAGGTGAAAGGTTGGGAAAAATCATATCACTCATATGGACTTCGGAAACAAGCAGGAGTGTCCATACTCATATCAAATAAAATAGATTTCAAGCCAAAGTTAATCAAAAGGGATAAAGAGGGACACTACATACTGCTTAAGGGAACCATACACCAACAAGACATAACAATCATAAATATTTATGCCCCAAACAATGGTGCAGCTATGTTCGTCAAACAAACTCTTCTCAAGTTCAAGAGTCTAATAGACCACCATACCATAATCATGGGAGACTTCAACACACCTCTCTCGCCACTGGACAGATCTTCCAAACAAAAGTTGAATAAGGAAACTATAGAACTCAATAACACTATTAATAACCTAGACCTAATTGACATATATAGAGTATACCACCCAACATCAAGCAGTTACACTTTTTTCTCAGCAGCACATGGATCCTTCTCAAAAATAGATCATATATTATGTCACAGGGCAACTCTTAGACAATATAAAGGAGTAGAGATAATACCATGCATCTTATCTGATCATAATGGAATGAAACTGAAAATCAACGATAAAAGAAGGAAGGAAAAAGCATACATCACTTGGAGAATGAACAATAGGTTACTGAATGATCAATGGGTTATAGAAGACATCAAGGAGGAAATTAAAAAATTCTTAGAGATAAATGAAAACACAGACACAACATATCGGAATCTATGGGACACATTGAAAGCAGTTCTAAGAGGAAAATTCATTGCTTGGAGTTCATTCCTTAAAAAAAGAAAAAACCAACAAATAAATGATCTCATACTTCATCTCAAAATCCTTGAAAAAGAAGAGCAAAACAACAGCAAAAGAAGTAGAAGGCAAGAAATAATTAAAATCAGAGCTGAAATTAATGAAATCGAAACAAAAGAAACAATTGAAAAAATTGACAAAACTAAAAGTTGGTTCTTTGAAAAAATAAACAAAATCGACAGACCCTTAGCGATGCTAGCGAAGAGAAGAAGAGAGAGAACTCAAATTACTAGCATACGGGATGAAAAAGGCAATATCACAACAGACACTTCAGAAATACAGAAGATAATCAAAAACTATTTTGAATCCTTATACTCCAATAAATTAGAAGATAGTGAAGGCATAGATAAATTTCTTAAGTCATATGATCTGCCCAGATTGAGTCAGGAGGATATAGACAACCTAAACAGACCAATATCAATTGAGGAAATAGAAGAAACCATCAAAAGACTACCAACTAAGAAAAGCCCAGGACCGGATGGGTATACAGCAGAGTTTTACAAAACCTTTAAAGAGGAACTAATACCAATACTTTTCAAGCTACTTCAGGAAATAGAAAAAGAGGGAGAACTTCCAAATTCATTCTACGAGGCCAACATCACCCTGATACCTAAACCAGACAAAGACACTTCAAAGAAAGAAAACTACAGACCAATATCTCTAATGAACCTAGATGCAAAAATCCTCAATAAAATTCTGGCGAATCGGATACAAAAACATATCAAAAAAATTGTACACCATGATCAAGTAGGATTCATCCCTGGGATGCAAGGCTGGTTCAATATACGGAAATCAATAAATGTTATTCACCACATCAATAGACTTAAAAATAAGAACCATATGATCATCTCGATAGATGCGGAAAAAGCATTCGACAAAGTACAGCATCCCTTTATGTTCAAAACTCTAGAAAAACTAGGGATAACAGGAACATACCTCAATATTGTAAAAGCAATCTATGCTAAGCCTCAGGCTAGCATCATTCTGAATGGAGAAAAACTGAAGGCATTCCCTCTAAAATCTGGAACAAGACAGGGATGCCCTCTCTCTCCACTTCTGTTCAACATAGTTCTCGAAACACTGGCCAGAGCAATTAGACAGACGAAAGAAATTAAAGGCATCAAAATAGGAAAAGAAGAACTTAAATTATCACTATTTGCAGATGATATGATTCTATACCTAGCAGACCCAAAAGGCTCTACAAAGAAACTATTAGAGCTAATAAATGAATTCAGCAAAGTGGCAGGATATAAAATCAACACGCATAAATCAAAGGCATTCCTGTATATCAGCGACAAATCCTCTGAAATGGAAATGAGGACAACCACTCCATTCACAATATCTTCAAAAAAAATAAAATACTTGGGAATCAACCTAACAAAAGAGGTGAAAGACTTATACAATGAAAACTACAGAACCCTAAAGAGAGAAATAGAAGAAGATCTTAGAAGATGGAAAAATATACCCTGTTCATGGATAGGCAGAACTAACATCATCAAAATGGCGATATTACCAAAAGTTCTCTATAGGTTTAATGCAATGCCAATCAAAATCCCAACGGCATTTCTTGTAGAAATAGAGAAAGCAATCATGAAATTCATATGGAAAAATAAAAGACCCAGAATAGCAAAAACAATGCTAAGCAGGAAGTGTGAATCAGGCGGTATAGCGATACCAGACTTCAAACTATACTACAGAGCAATAGTAACAAAAACAGCATGGTACTGGTACCAAAACAGGCGGGTGGACCAATGGTACAGAATAGAGGACACAGAAACCAATCCACAAAACTACAACTATCTTATATTTGATAAAGGGGCTAAAAGCATGCAATGGAGGAAGGATAGCATCTTCAACAAATGGTGCTGGGAAAACTGGAAATCCATATGCAACAAAATGAAACTGAATCCCTTTCTCTCGCCATGCACAAAAGTTAATTCAAAATGGATCAAGGAGCTTGATATCAAATCAGAGACACGCCGTCTGATAGAAGAAAAAGTTGGCTACGATCTACATACTGTGGGGTCGGGCTCCAAATTCCTCAATAGGACACCCATAGCACAAAAGTTAATAACTAGAATCAACAAATGGGACTTACTCAAACTAAAAAGTTTTTTCTCAGCAAAAGAAACAATAAGAGAGGTAAATAGGGAGCCTACACCCTGGGAACAAATCTTTACTCCTCACACTTCAGATAGAGCCCTAATATCCAGAGTATACAAAGAACTCAAAAAATTAGACAATAAGAGAACAAACAACCCAATCAACAAATGGGCCAAGGACCTGAACAGACACTTCTCAGAGGAGGACATACAGTCAATCAACAAGTACATGAAAAAATGCTCACCATCTCTAGCTGTCAGAGAAATGCAAATCAAAACCACCCTAAGATACCATCTCACTCCAGTAAGATTGGCAGCCATTATGAAGTCAAACAACAACAAGTGCTGGCGAGGATGTGGGGAAAAGGGTACACTTGTACATTGCTGGTGGGACTGCAAATTGGTGCAGCCAATTTGGAAAGCAGTATGGAGATTTCTTGGAAAGCTGGGAATGGAGCCACCATTTGACCCAGCTATTCCCCTTCTTGGTCTATTCCCTAAAGACCTAAAAAGAGCATGCTACAGGGACACTGCTACATCGATGTTCATAGCAGCACAATTCACAATAGCAAGACTGTGGAACCAACCTAGATGCCCTTCAATAGACGAATGGATAAAAAAAATGTGGCATTTATACACAATGGAGTATTACTCTGCATTAAAAAATGACAAAATCATAGAATTTACAGGGAAATGGATGGCATTAGAGCAGATTATGCTAAGTGAAGCTAGCCAATCCCTAAAAAACAAATGCCAAATGTCTTCTTTGATATAAGGAGAGTAACTAAGAACAGAGTAGGGACGAAGAGCAGGAGAAGAAGATTAACATTTAACAGGGATGAGAGGTGGGAGGGAAAGGGAGAGAGAAGGGAAATTGCATGGTAATAGAAGGAGACCCTCAGGGTTATACAGTGGAGGAGGTAGAGAGAGAGGAGGGGAGGGGAGGGGAGAGGTGGGGAGGGGGGAGGGTGGAGGATGGGAAAGGCAGCGGAGCACAACAGACACTAGGATGGCAATTTGTAAATCAATGGATGTGTAACTGATGTGATTCTGCAATCTGTGTATGGGGTGAAGGTGGGAGTTCATAACCCACTTGAATCAAAGTGTCAAATATGATATGTCAAGAAATTTGTAATGTTTTGAACAACCCACAATAAAAAATTAAAAAAAAAAATCAATAATGGGATGGCATCAAACTAAAAAACTTCTTCACAGCAAAGGAATCAAGAACATGAACAGAGACTCTACAGAATTGGAGAATATCTATCACCTGCACCTCAGATACAGCATTAATCTCCAGGATATATAAAGAACTCAAAAAACTTAACACCAAAAACACAAATAACCCAATCTATAAATGGGCATAGGAACTGAACAGGGACTTCACAGAAGAAACATGAATAGTCAAAAAATATGAAAAATGTTCAACATCTCTAGAAATTAAAGAAATGCAAATTAAAACTACACTAAGATTTCATCTTACTCCAGTCAGAATAGCAATTACAAACAATATAAGTAACAATAAACGTTGGTGAGGATGTGGGGGAAAAGCTTCACTCATACATTGCTGGTAGGAGTGCAGATTGGTACAACCACTCTGGAAAGCAGTATGGAGATTCCTCAGAAAACTTGGAATGGAACCACAATTTGACCTGGTTATTCCACTCTTCAGCTTATACCCAAAGGACTTGAAACCAGCATACTACAGTGACACAGCCATATCAACGTTTATAGCAGCTCAATTCACAATAGCCATGCTATGGAACCAACCTAGATGCCCTTTAACAGATAAATGGATAAAGAAAATGTGGTAAGTACACACAATGAAATACTATTCGGCCATAAAGAAGATTGAAATCATGGCATTTGCTAGTAAATGGATGGAGCTGGAGAATATCATACTAAGTGAAATAAGCCACTCCCCAAAACCAAAGGTCAAAGGTTCTCTCTGATATGTAGATGTGAACCCAAATAAGGGAGGATAAGGAGAGGAAGTATAGAAATTCATGAGATTAGATTAAGGGGAATGAAGGAAAGTGAGGAAGTATGAAAATAGGAAAGACAATATAATGAATCGGACATAACTTTCTTATGCTCATATATGAATACACAACCAGTGTAACTCCACATCATGTTCAACAACGGGTTCAAAATTATAATGTGTTGCACCCCATGTATTATAATATGTCAAAATACACACTTCTATCATATGTATTTAAAAACAAAAAATAAAAAGAATGAAGGAATAAGAATTTAAAAATCAACAAAAGAAAAACTATGTGCAAAAGAGATGCATTTGAAATATAATTCTATCAAAAGTTGAAAAATTGTAAATAATATACTATATAAACACTAACCAAAAGAACACTGATATAGATATATAAATATAAGGAAAAGATAGAACTTAAGAAATATTACTGCAAGTACTACTACAGATTAAAAGGTATACTATTTTTAGCTATTAAAGTGTTTATTCAGAAGAAAAATATAAAATACATTTGTATGCACTCAATAACACTGCCTCAAGAAGGATAAAACAAAAGTTGACAAAAATAAAAGGAAAAAATGAAGAAATTCATTGTCTTGTCAATTTAAAAAAATACTTTTCTCAGTGTCTGATAGAATAACCAAATGAAAAATCTGATAAAGATACAAAATATTTGAAAAACATGATTAACCAACTTGACAAAATTCACATACAGAAGACTATACACAATAACACAATATGCCTGTTTGAGGGAATATGAATTTTTTAAAAAAATATGCTAGATCTAATAAGTATTCAAGTTCTATAACATAAAGAATATTCTCCCTTACCTTAATGAAATTAAAGAAGCACTCAATAACAAAAGATAAGTAGAAAAGTTCTATATATTTAGAAATTAGGCAACACAAATCTAAGTAAGTTATGGGTCTAATTAAAAAATCACACTGGAATTCTGCAATGAATAATAATGGAAATACAACACCTTACAGCTTGTGAAATAGAGCTAATATGGTATTAGTAATTTATAGTTCAACATGCATATACTAGAAAAGCAGAAAAATTTTTAAATATGTAATCAAGTTTCAACTTCCAGGCAAGTTAGAAAACAAATACCAAATTAAGCTGAAATAAAGTAGAAAAAAAGAGTGAAAATAAAAATACAATAATTAAAAAGTCAATCAAGCTAGAATTTCATTCATAGAAAAAAATTCATAAAATAAATATGTTATAGAAAAACTGAGAAAAATTAAATTATCAATAACAGAAATAAAAAAAATTAATACAGATTCTATAAATTTTAAGATGATAAAAAAGAAAATATTAAAAATACCCCTGGTAGGGGGCTAAGAATATATCTTGGTGGTAGAGTGTCTTCCTGGCATGCAGGAGGCCCTGAGTTCTATATCAGCATCACACACACACACACACACACACACACACACACAAACACACACACACCCCACCCCTCCTGTCAATTATTTGGAAAATTCACACAAAACAAATTCCTTGAAAAATATAACAAAACCAACACAAAGTTGTAAAAAATCTGAATTTTCCTGTCTATTAAAGAAACTGAAACCTTAATTTAGAACTTTTCAGCAATAACAAAACTCCAGTCCTACATCTCCACTGGAGAATTCTTCCAAGCACTTTTAAGAGGAAAATCTATTATTCTTAAATAAATTCTTCCAGAGAAGAGAAAAGGAGTAAGATTTTCCAACTAATTTTATAAGGTCAGAATCATCTTGATACCAAAGCCTGAAAAACATAAGATTATAAGAAAATATCACTTATGAACACAGTCACATAATTCTTAAACAAAATGTTAGCAGACTGTATTAAGTAATATGTAAGAAGAGTAAGACATTATAACCAAGTAGGGTTTATTCCAGGGATGCAAGGATAGTTTAACATAAAAACAAAACATAAGTATTACATTAAGGATAAAAATCATTGATTTTCCTGCACCTATCTAAAAAAGATACAAAAAAAGTATCGAATTTCAATATCGATTCCTGGGAAAAAATAATCATCAAACTAGGAATATGAATGTTTTAGGTAGAAAATCTTTTTTTTAGAAATTCACTACATAAATTTCAACATAAAATTTATATGTAAGTGCAAAAGTTCTAGAATAGAGAAGCAAATATTGAATAACAAGTAAACTAAAGGACTTACTCAGTTGAGCATCAAGACTTACTTTAATAAAGCTATGGTAATTAAGATAGTAAAGTATTATCTTAGATGAAAGAGAACAAAGTAGTCACACACATAGTCACTTGATTTGCTACAGAAACACTTCTTTTCAGTGTGGGAAAAGACAGCTTTTTCAATTAACAAGACTAGATCTAAATATACAAATAGTGCAAGTATACACATATAAATATAATTATTAAAAATATATGCTACAAGAGCAAAATTTTACCCCTAACTCAACCACACATAAATATTATTTCAAGGTGGATCACAAATCTAATCTAAGAACCAAAATAATAAATTATTTAGAAGAAACTATAGAACATCATCTTCATAATTTTGGAGCAAAGACTTCTTAAGATGAGAAAAACACAAATCACAAAAGAATGTATTGATAAATTTAGTTTAAATTAATAAAATGTATTTATCAAAATACACCATTAGAATAGTAAAAAGGCAAATACTGACTACAGAATATATCTTTAAAGCACATTCAACAATAGAATAATATCCAAAATATATTAACTACTCTTACAAATCAATTTTTAAAAAGGCAGGCAACTATATTTTTTAAAAATTTTAAGCCTTAACTAAAGAACAAATGTAACTGGCCAATAAACATGAGAAAAAAAATGCTCAATATCATCACTTAACAAGAAATGCAAATTAAGCCCACATGGTATATCTATACATATAACTATACACCTAGCGCAATGGTAAAATTAAAAACACAATACAAAATGGCAAGAATACAAAGCAATTAAAACTCTCATACATTTCTGATGGACACATAAGTTGGTAAAACTATTTTGGGAAGATGTTTGGCAGCACCTACTAAAACTATACATATGTCTGTATGTGACATTAAAATTCCACTCCTGGGCATACACCCAACAGAAATGAATTCAGTCCACCAAATTATTATACAAGAATGCTGATGGTAGTGATTTCATAAAAGCAAATGTAAGAAAACAATCTAAATGCCCTTAAACATTACAATAGATAAATTGTGCTGTATTCACAGTTAGAATACAACTCAACAATAAAAGGAACAAATTATTGTTACATACAATATGGATGAATCTCAATGCTAAGCAAAAGCAGCCAAACACAAATGATGCATGCTGTACAATCTTAAGGGGTAGAGAAAAGATAGTAGGGACTGGAAAGGGCATGAAGAAGTCATGTACTGTGCTGGAAATACATGATTACATTAATAAAAATTAAGTAAGCTCTACCCTTAAGATTTGTATTCTTCAGTATACTAAATACCTCCCTTTTTTAAATATTGGAAAATAATACATATGCACTATACAAGACAGTAAAGAAAAAATTATTAGTACAAAAATTGACCAGTACAGGAGTTCAGATGACCCTAAGGACAGCTATATTTAAGATGGACAGTAAAAGGATTTGGTCCAAATCTCAGGAATCATCTAAGTAAAAAAGAATAAAAATATGAGCGAGATTATAAAATTTAAAAATACAAGCCATATGTGATGATTAGTGTTAAGTATTCCAGCAGTTCCTAAAGTATTTCTTCAAACCAGAAGCAATCAATATCACTTGGAAACAATGGAAATTCAAATTCTTATGCCCCCTTCTCAGATGCTAGGTTCAGGCACAGAAATGTGTTTTAAAAATCCCTCTGGGAAATTCTAATACATGCAAAATTTGAGAACCAATGTTATAAAATAAAGTAAAAAAGAAAAAAATCTATAAAAATAGGTCATAATTACAGTTTTACTCTTTGGAAAGGCCATGTAAATTATTTGGGATAAGGTTAATATATTAAATGAGAGATCAAAGTTATGAGAAAGAGGTGTTCTGGAGAAAAGCTGATGAGTTTGATTTTAGACACAGAATATACTATTCAAGGAAACATCAAAGTGGGTTTTCTCAACAGGCAGGCAAAAATATAGGACTGAAAAGAGGTTAAGGCTAGATTATAAATCTAGGAATAGAATATGTGAAGTTGTTAATGCCAGAATTTACAAATGGCAATACACTACTAGGTCTTAGAGAAACAAACTTAATAGAAATAGACCTTGCCACTGCAAATTTACAATCTAAATTAGAAGTTCTCAAATTTTTCAGTCAAGAACCTTTACATACTTTAAAAAATAATTAAGAAACCAAAAAGCCTTTTTATATGGGTGATAGCTGCTATTACTTATCATATCAGAAAATAAATCTCAGAAATAAATATATATATATATATATATATATATATATATATATATATATATATATATATATATATATATNTATATATATATATATATATATATATATATATATATATATATATATATATACTTGTTAATGTTCATATCTATAAATCCAGCATCTCTCCCTCTCCATAAGGTCCATTTTCAATACAGCAGAATGATACTTTTAAAATCTGATAGTTTATATCATTCCTCTACTCATAACTTCCCGTGGATTCCCAGTTTATTTAAGTTGAAAACCAAAATTGTCAATATGACAATACATCTATGATGTGATTTCTGCTAAATCTGTGATCTCATCTTCCACTAATATCCCTTTGCTTTCTCAGCTCCAGCCAGTTGCCTCCTGATGGTCATGAAACCGAATAAGCACATTTTCATCTCAGAACCTTTGCTCTTGCAATTTCTTCAACCTGTAACACTCCTCATAGACAACCAAATGTCTCATAGTACCTCATTTTACTCACATTTCACCTCAAGTGACACCCAATCCATGAGATCCCATCATATTAACATTTTTATAAAATAGGAGCCATCCCCAATTTCAAATTCATACTTCCTATTCTGTTTATCCTGTATTATTTCCATTTATTACCATCTGATAAAATACATGCTTTCTTCTTTTATCTTACTCCCAACTAAAACACAAGCACTTATCAGGGCTGGATTTTTTCTCTTCTGTTCCCTGCTATATCATCACTGCCTAAAACATTCCCTATATGGTTCATTTTATTGAGTTATATTATTAATAACTCCGACACCAGGTATTCCATACCTGATAAATGGTATACTTTCAATGAATATTTGTTGAACCAAATAAATATTAAATAAATCTCTACTTCAGTAAGCACAGAAGTGAGCAATGGAACTGAAGACTAACTTTCAGACACACAAACATCTAAGGAAGAGAAGTCATGACATCTTGCTAATCTTATAACCAAAGTCAAAATGGTCCAGAGATTCCATCAATCTAAATACACACAAATTCTTTCTGCAACTTCTTAGTTACAATTATGAACAGAATATTCCCAGAAAAGCCACAGCACAAGAATATTCATTAAATGAGTTCTAATTTCTTTTTATCATCAGAATAGTCCAGAAATCATATGAGTACTTTCATTTGTTCCTTCAAAGGCAGTCACTAATGTGGTCTATTTTCTAGTATCTCAGTATGGTCTCCAAGTTTCATACCTCTGATACCAAAGATATTGCTGATCCAAATCTCTTGAACTCTACCAAAGACACTAACATTTTCCTCAGTATAAGAAATATGTATATGAATAGTAGGTTTAATAAAAGGCACGAGATGAAATAAAACTACTAAGAGCTTGTACTGAACTGCACAACACATACAAAGAATGTATTTCCCAAATCCAATTCTGCTGTCAGACGTATATTGTTTTTAAGCCCTCAAAAGTCAATCCATGGTTTTTCTTTAGGCTTCCATAAAAATTGAAAGGAAATTAATAACATCCATTTTCTGAGAAACAGCTTTTTAGTTTGAATCCATCCCATTGATTGATTCTTGATTTTACTTCTTGTGCTTTAGAAGTCTTTAAAAAGTCGGAACATAAGCGGACATGAAGGTGATTTGGGTGTACTTTATTTTCTGTGAGGCTCGGTCTCTGTTTTAATGCCCAAGTCTTTGATCCACTTTGAGTTGACTTTTGTGGGGGGTGAGAGAGGGAGGTTTAATTTCATTTTGCTACACACAGATTTCCAGTTTTCTCAGCACCACTTGTTGAATAGGGAATTTTTTTCTCCAACGTATGTTTTCAGCACCTTTGTCTGGCATGAGATAAACATATTTATGTGGTGTTGTCTCTGTGTCTTCTATTGTGTACCATTGGTCTACATGTCTATTTTGGTGTCAATACCATGCCGTTTTTGTTACTATTGCTCTGTAGTATAGTTTAAAGTTTGGTAGGGATGTCTCCTGCTTCATTATTCTTGCTAAGAATTGCCTTGGCTATTCCGGGTCTCTTATGTTTCCACATTAATTTTATGATTGCTTCTTCTAGCTCTACGAAGAATGTCATTGAAATTTTAATAGGAATTTATCAAATTTCTATAAAAGTTTTGGGATGGCCATTTGGGCAATATCCAAGAGCATGGGAGGTCTTTCCATCTTCTAAGGTTTTTTACAATTTCTTTGTTTAGTGTTCTATAGTTTTCATTGTAGAGGTCTTTCACATCATTTGTTAGATGGATTCCCATGTTTTTTTTTTTTTTTTTGAGGTTATTGTGAATTGGGTAGCTTTCCTAATTTATCTATGCAACAAAGGAAACACTAAATAACATAAAGAGACAGCCTACAAAACAGGAAAAAATCTGCATCTCCATCTGCACCTCAGAAAGAGCTTTAATCTCCAGGATATATAAAGAAATGCAAATCAAAACTAAGATTTCATCTCACTGCTGTCAGAATAGTAATCATCAAGAATACAGGCAACAATAAATGTTGGCAAGGATGTGGTGGAAAAGGTACACTCATACATAGATGGTGGAACTTCAAATTGGTGAAAGCACTATAGAAAACAGTGTGGAGATTCCTCAGAAAATTGGAAATGGAACCACTATTTGACCCAGCTATCCCACTCCCTGGTTTATACCCAAAGGACTTAAAATTAGCATACTATAGTGACGCAGCCACATCAATGTTTATAGCAGTTCAATTCACAATAGGTAGACTATGGAACCAACCTAGGTGTCCTTCAATAGATGAATGGATAAAAAAAATGTGGTATATATTCTCAATGGAATATTACTCAGCTTTAAAGAGGAGTGAAATTATGGCATTTGCCAGTAAATGGTTGGAAGTAGAGAATATCATGCTAAGTGAAATAAGCCAATCCCACAAAACCAAAAGCCAAATGTTTTCTCTAATATGCAGATGCTAATTCACAAAAAGGCAAAGGGCACTAGGGAAGAATAGTGTTACCTTAGATTAGGTAAAGGTAAGTGATGGGAGGGGAGAGCAGGGGATGTGGGGATAGGAGACAGTAGAATGAAACATGTATGTATATACATGACTACATGACCAATATGATTCTGCAACATACATACTCTGAAAAATGAGAAATTATATGCCACCTATGTATGATGTATCAGAGTACATAAATGCATTCTACTGTCATGTATAACTAATTAAAACAAATTAAAATTTAAAAAAAAACTAAAAAAACTATAAACACCAAAAAAACAAACAACCAATCAACATATGGGCTAATACTGAACAGACATCACAGAAGAAATACAATCAATCAACACATGATAAAATGTTCATCTCTCGCAATTAGAGAAATGCAAATCAAAATTAATCTAAGATTTCATCTCACTCCAGTCAGAATGGCAATTATCAACAATATAAGTAATAATAAGTATTGGCAAGGATGTGGAGGAAAAGTTTCAAATTGGTACAACTGCAAATTGGTACAACCACTATGGAACAAACCAAGTTTTCCTCAGAAAACTTGGAATGGAACCACCATTTGACCCAGATATCCCACTTCTCAGTTTATACCCAAAGGACTTAAAATCAACATACTACAGTGATATAACCACACTCGTGTTTATAGCAATTCAACTCACAATAGCTAAACTATGGAACCAACCTAAATGCCCTTCAATATATGAATGGATAAGGAAAATGTAGTATATAGACACAATGGAATATTACTCAGCCTTAAAGAAGAATGAAATTATGGCATTTTCAGGCAAATGGATGGATCTGGAGAATATCACGGTAAACAAAATTAGCCAAACCCAAAAACCAGAGGCTGAATGTCTTCTCGATAAGTGGATGTTGATCCATAAAGGCGGGTGGTAAGGAAGGAACTTTGAATTGGACAGAGAGGAGTGAGGAGAGGGAAGCGGGTGTAGGGGATGGGAAGGACAATGGAATGAGATGGACATCATTATCCTATATACATGTATGATTACACTACCAGTGTGACTCTGCACCATACACAGCTAGAGGAATGACAAGTTGTGCTTCATCTGTGTACAACTGTCAAAATGCATTCTACTCTCATGTATAACTAATTAGAACAAATTAAAAAATAAAAAATTAATGACATTCATGAATGTCACTAGAATATTTATTAGAGGTTAAATTATGTTCCCAAAAATATTATGGTGAAGTCTTAATCCCCAGTATCTATAAGTATAATGGAACCTCATTTGGAAACAGATTCTTTGCAGATATAATTAAGATAACATGAGATGATTAGGGTGGACCCTGATTCAATGACTAGTTTCTTTACAGGACAAGGGAAATCTGGGCACAGATACATAGAGGGAGAATACCATGTGAAGACAGACTAGAGACTGGAGTAATATATTTGTAATCCAAGGAATACCAAGGATTCCTGGCCTTTGCCAGAAAGTAGGTGGAAGCATGGAACAGATTCTACCACAAAGCCCTTAAAGAAACCAATTCTTCCAACACCTTGATTTCAGATTTCCAGTATCCAAAGCTTCGAGAGAGAGAGGAAAAAAAAAAACTTTTATTATTGAAGCAACCCATTTTGTGGTATTTTGCTACATCAATCCTAGGAAACTAATGCAATATTGATATAAATAAATGGATAAATAAAAATAAGGAAAACACAAATCTTCCATTAAGAAGTTCTACAAATAATTTGAAGTTGATATTTCACCCGTTAGGTTAGAAAGCATTAACTCCCCATTTCTTAAATGTGAGCTGCACATAGTCACTCCTTACAAGTACAGTACGAAAATTCTGAGGGGAAAGAGTAGTTTTAGAGTAGCGAAACCTGACAAAGATCAATACTGACAATGATAAATCATGTTGGTAATATGTACCCCTGGGAAAAAAATTATGAAAATGTGACTTTATTTCTATGTTCTATGGTATAATCTTAAGCAAAATACCAGACAAATCTCAAATAAATGATATACTACAAAACACCTCACAAGTACTCCTCAAAATTGTCAAAGTTATTATAAACAAAGAGGTTTAATAAAACTGCCACAGCCAAAAACAGCCCAAGGAGTCAGGAACAACAAATGTAATGTGGTATCCTGTATGGGATCCTAAAACACAAAAAGAACATCATGAAAAATTGCAGATATGAGAATGAAGTATGGATATTGGTTAGTAACAACTATCAAGTTTGATTCACTAATTGTAACAAATAACACTAATGTACTCATGTAAAATGTAAGTAATGGGGAACATGCAAAATTTTGTACTATGTTCATAATTTTTGTGAAAATCTAAAATAGCTTAAAACATTTATAAAAAATAAATGACCAACAATAAATAGAATTCAGTTCATTAACCACCACCACCATGGTCAGATTAAATTAAAAACTCACATTCAGTACCATTTTATCAGTTCAGTTGTACCAGCATGTCCCATCCTCCTCCACTAAAAAGTAGTACCCACTTTGTACCAGACATTAATGTGGGTACTGAGAAAAACAAGATGATAAAAACAAAGTTCCGGCTGAGTAGTTCACATTCTGATATAAATTCATAAATCTTAAAGACCAGGGCATATGCAGTTTCCTACCTGATCCTCAGCATGATTCCAATTATACATCCTATAGTGACTTGGAATGGACAATTTTAACTAAAAACACAAGCAAACTGTAAGCACTGGTGAAGGAAGAAACTAGCCTACCCCTATGAAGGAACAATCAGTAGGCCTCTAAATGGCTTGTACTACAACAAATGAACTTCTCCACAGAGAAGATGTAGAATTTCAAGAATAGGATTTTCTTCCCAATTCTCAGAAGAGCCACATACATGCAAAAGAACTTGGGGAGGGGGATTAAAATACTGGAAAGATAAATACTACTATTCACTTCTACTTACCTACTCAAAAATTAACATTTATTATTGACTCAAATTAACATTTCCTTTCCAACACCAATTCCCAAAAAACTAGACACTCCTTCAGAAATAGTTTAATGCTCTTGTTACTCAATATTAAACAAAATAATGGTAGATTCCTCCATTTTCTTCTACTTAAACCCTAATGTTTCCCTTTCTGTGTGTATACATGTACATATACACGTTCTTTAACATGTCATTAACTACAAATATGTCTTGTTTATTGTATCTGCTATCTCCCAAATCCATCTGTTCCTTTTAATTCTTACTGCCCAACCTGACTTAATAACTATATTCATACAAAGAGCCTCAGTGATTTCTCCTTTAATAGATTTTCTAACCTTTTATATCCAAAATCCCCCTTATTATTTCCAAAATACCTCTTGGATCATGTTATTAACACCTTTTTGATCATCTACAAAAACCAAGACTAGTTCTCCAATTGCTAACCAAACATTCAACATTTTATATGACCCCATGTTTTATATCCCATCCCATGCTCCTTTAGATTAGTTCCACACTGCCTTACCTTAGCACCCTTTTGATTTCCCCATTTACTCTTTTTCATCTTTGAATTACTGAGAGCAATTAGATGGCATGGAGCCCAACCTCACTTTATAACAAATAAATAAAGGAAAATAAAGTTCAGAGAGAAGGTTTAAGTGACTTGCCTTATATTACCCAAGCAGGAAAAAAAATATCAAACTTATAAAAACCTAGGTTCCCTAAGCTGCAATTCCTAATTGGTCTCACCTAACTCACATTCTACCAGTCTTTAAATTCCTGTCAAATATCGTCCTGTCTTGATCACTCTAGGGCCACTAGTTTGTAGCTGTCTTGGCAAAAGATGAAGGAAAGATATGTTTAAAAAATGTAGGTTCCTGACAATTAGTAGTTAATAGACATCTGGCAATTTTATAATACAGAGAAGGGGGAAATTATTAATTGCTTAGAACAGGCTAAACACTTGATAGCTGCTTTCCATAAATCACCTCAGTTAATCTTGAGGAGAAATAAAACAATTTTCTCTTTACAAACGCTGAAATAGGTTCAATAAGCCCTGCTCCAAGATCACAAAAATAGTGGAAAAGTTGTGTCCAGATCCAGGGTTGGATTAAAAACAAGGGCACTTCCCACAGTGCACATTTCAAGACAGGGTTTCAGATACCAGACCCAGCGTTTTTCACCTTAGCCCTGCTACTACCTGCTGGCTTGGAAACCATCCCATTATTAGCTAGAGCAAGCACGGAGCTGAAGCTCACACAAGAGGGTCTTTGCCAGGGAAGCCCTGCCAGCTTCCAGGCGTTCTTGATGGGTTTCGAAGGCCACATATCCCGCTTAACCCCTCCAGAATCTGATAGGGGAAGATGGCGGCCACACCTAGCAGCGCCTCCTACAGGCTCCTCTGGACTCGGGTCCACGTCATACACGTCGTTGAAATGAAGGATGGTCAAGTCGCAGGGACTGATGTCTCCTGGGCAAGAAGACAGCTCTGGGGACTGAGGCAGTGCCACCAGGGGAGCCTGCTCGGCAGCCTCCATTCCCTAGAGAAAGAAACCACTCCGGCTCTCTCAGCTTCGATGTCCCCTCCACAAAAGGTGTGGGTGCGCCTGCGCAAAAGTAGCACGTGGGTGCAGTGGCGTGCGCGCGCACTACAGCGTGCTTTGCAGCCTTGCGCGGGCCCTCCGCCACCTTGGATCACCGAGGTGGTACGCTGTGGCTCGCGGGCTGTTGAGGACCTAACGGAAACCCAGGTGCCTTTTGTTTCCTCTTTCACAGGATATGGCAAAAGGGGATTCAGACCAGCCGAACTCATGGCACTGGGAGTGTAGTCACAGTTCGTTTCTGTAGAATTTTGTAGTTTCAACATTTTTAACCCTGAGCCTTATAAAGATTCTGACCTCTTGACGGGGACATAGCAGGCTATTTTTCAAGGACTCTTTAAGTATTAAAGCCTTTTCTGCAACTAAATACGTAATTCCTCCAGTGTCTCTGAAAGCTTACTTCTGTTTTCCCAGTCAATTTAAAATAATTAAATATCTTTATACCAGGCACTTGTGCATGGGCCGACTACAAAACAAAATAGACCTGCCTTTAGGGAGACCATACAAGATGATTTCATCTGATTCTTTGCCATATCCTGAGGTCCCCTTTCTGTCTCCACCATAAAATCCCAATGACCTTTCCTTATGTCACTTTTATTTAAAAATCCACGCAGTTCAAGATTTTTCTATTTACCTCATGATTCTTCATCTGTACTTTTCTATCGTCTCTAATATTATGACTCTGAAATACAGTCGTCTGTTGTAATTTGAGCTCTGATATGCTTGTGAGAATAGAGCAGGTCAAAAAATAATGTGCCTGTTGAATTACATTTTACACTCATTATTAAGGACTCATCAAATCTATCCAATAAATAATGTACCCCAGAGAACTGCAACCCCTTGAAATATTGCCAGTTGGTCATTTGCTCAATTGAACTTTGATTAAATGGACACATCTAGAAGAATACAAAGTGCCAAATTTGATAAAATAAGAAAAATAAAACTTGAACAAATAAATGAAATTAAACTGAAGTAATAGCAAAGTTTTCTCCTTCCCCCAAACCAAGAATGTTTAACATGTGAGTTGTACAAAGTTGTTCAGTCTATTTTATAAAATTAGTGCAATTAAGATTCCAAAACCAGATCACAGAAAGGTAAATATATAAACTCATTTTATTTATAACTGTGGGTGTAAAATTTCTTTTAAAATAAGTTCAGTAGTACATTTCAAAATGACATTGTTTAGCATTTATCCCAAGAATATTAACAATGGCTTAACAACAGAAAAATCTGTCAATGTAATATGTGCCATAGTGATATATTGAAATAGAAAACTAAATGATTATGGCAAATAACACAAAAAGTCTGATAAAATTAAGTATTAAAAATTCATAACAATTGAAGAAAATGACTATTTTAGCTTGGTAAACCAACAGTAAAATTCTATATAGTAAACTAACTTTAAGTATGTTCCCTATAGGACCAGGAATAAGACAGGTCTGGCCCCAATCACCACCATGGTTTAACAGATTACTGGACATCTGGAAAATGCTGTAAGAAAAAGAAAAAGGTGAAAGGGGAGAAAGATGCAAGGGGGAAAACAGTGTAACATGCCAAACTGAGTGAATAAATGACAAAAATCACCAAATCACCTTAATAGACACAGAAAAAGTGTTTGACAAAATCCCACAGTCTTCCAAGATTAGAAACTCAACAAATGAGAGAGAAAAAAACTTCCTAGTTGACAAAGGGGCATCTTTGTAAGTTATAGTTATAAAGAAAGCAGTAAGGATGTCTATACTCATCCATTCTATTCAGCATAAAAATGTATGTTCCCAGTTAGTTTATGAGGCAAAAAAGAAAAAAAAAAAAACATCCAAACTTAAATTTGGAGGAGGAAGAGAAAGGGAACTTCATTTTTGTGTGACTTAATTCTGTACGTAAAAAATTCTAAGACACCCCAATACTAAAACAAAAAGGACCAATGATCAGATAGATTCTCAGCAGAGTTCTACCAGACCTTTAAAGATTAATACCAATCGTCCTCAAATTATTCCATGAAATAGAAAAGGAGGGAACTCTGCCAAATTCATTCTGCAAAGCCATTATCATCTTGATACCAAAACTAGACAAAGACACATCAAGGAAAGAAAACTTCAAACCAGTCTTCTTGATGAACATACATGCAAAAATTCTTAATAAAATATTGGCAAACCACATACAAAAGCACATTAAAAATGATAATGCACCATGATCAAATGAGTTTCATCCCAGGTATGCAAGGTTGGTTCAGCACCAACCAATAATAATAAATAAATACCAATCAATAAATGTAATTCACCACATAAATAGACTCAAAGGCAAGGATCACATGATTATCTTAATAGATGCAGTTAAGGCATTTAACAGCACCCATTAATGTTTAAAACACTAGAAAAACCAAGGATAGAAGGAACCTACCTCAACATTGTAAAGGCTATATATGACTAAGTCCAGGTCCACATCATTCTAAATGGAGAAAAATTGAAAGCATTTCCTCTAAAAACTGGAACATGACAGGGGTGCCCACTCCTATCCAACATAGCCCTTGAAACTGTAGCCAGAGCAATTGGGTGAAAAGTGTAATTAAAGGGATACAAACAGGAAAAAAAGAGTTCAAATTATCTGTTGGCCAACAATTTGATCCTATATTTAGAAGACCCAAAAAACTCCACCAGAAGACTTCTGTAACTCATAAATGAATTCATCAAAATAGCAGGATACAAAGTCAACACCCACAGATCAAACACATTCCTATATACCAATGATTAATTGCTGAAAAAGAAATTAGAGGAACTATCCCATTCACAATAGCATCTAAAATAAAATACCTGGGAATCTGTCTAACAAAAGAAGTGAAGGATTTTTACAATGAAAACTATAGAATACTAAAGAAAGAAATTGAAGAAGAACTTAGAAGATGGAAAGACCTCCCATGTTCTTGGATAGGCAGAATTAATTTGTCAAAATGTTCATGGTACCAAAAGTGCTATTCCAATTCAATGCCATTCCCATTAAAATTCCAATGATGTTCTTCACAGAAATAGAAAAAGCCATCGTGAAATTCATTTGGGAAAATAAGAGGCCCAGAATATCCAAAGCTATCCTTGGCCAGAAAAGCAAAGTAGGAGGCATCACAATCCCAGACCTCAAATTATACTACAGAGCTACAATAACAAAAACAGCTTGGTACAGTCATGAGGACCAATGGAATAGAATAGAAGACACAGAGACAAACCTACATAAATACAGGTATCTCATACTAGACAAAGGTGTAAAAAAAATACACTGGAGAAAAGATAGCCTCTTCAACAAATGGTGCTGGCAAAACTGGAAATCCATGTGTAATAGGATGAAATTTTACAATCTATCACCCTGCACAAAACTTAACTCAAAGTGGATCAAAGAGCTAGCAATAAGACCACAAACCCTGCACATACTAGAAGAAAGTGTTGGCCCAACATGGGCATTTTTTGTCAGTAGACAAAGGAAAATGAAGGGAAGGGTGGAGGGATGAGATAGGGAAAGACAGTGGAATGAATCTGACCTAACATTCTTATGTACATATATAAATACACCACAGTGAATCTCATCATCATGGACATCCAAAAGCTGCTAATTTTAAAAAATTGAAAGTAAATAGCAGAAAGATCAATGGAATAGAGGGAAGGGAATGAGGGTTGGAAAGAAGGGATAGGAAGGGGAAGTACTGGGGACTGAATTAGAACAAATTACATCCCATGCTTCTACCATTATGTCAAAATAAATTGTCATGTCTGTCTGAGTTGGGTAGACTGAAACACTCTCTCCTCACAATATTTCTGGAAATCTAAAACTGTTTTAAAATTGCTTATTTTTTAAAGTTAAGAAGGTATTTAATGAAATTCTACTATCAACTTCACAAAATTCAAAGTGGGTCAAAGAGCTAGCAATTAAACCACAAACCCTGCACATACTAGAAGAAAATGTTGGCCCAACACTAACATTTTTGTCAGTAGACAAAGGAAAATGAAGGGAAGGGAGTTGTTCAGCAAAATCATGGGATACAAGATCAATTTACAAAAATCAATCTTATTTTTTTATATTACCAATGACTAATCTGAAAAAGAAATTAGGAATATTCTACTCACAATAACAAAAAAAGAACAAAATACTTAGGAATAAATTTTAAAGGAGGTGCTGCCTCATACAACAAAAATTATAAAACATTGCTAAGAAAAATTAGAGAAGTTTTAAATGAAATAATTTTATTTATGGATTTGAGGACTATATTAAGGTGTCAGTTCTCTTCAAATCTATAAATTTGACACAATCCCTATCAAAATTTCCATGAAGGGTTTTTTGCAGTGAAAAGCTGATTCTAAAATTTATATGGAATAGGAAAGGACTAGAATTGTCAAAAAATGTTAACCAAGATCATTTAGTTTATTGAACATATATTTTCAATTCTATGAAAATATTTATAATAATTGCTTTGAAGTCTTAGTCTCTGCTAAATCAACATTGAGCTCAATTGGAGCCATTTTTCATTAATCCTTATTTTTTCTGAGTGTGGATCTCTTTTTCATCCTGTTTCTTTGCATGTCTAATAATATTTGATTGGAAACTAGACATTATATAATAATATGGTGTCTTTGAGTTCTGTTGTGTTTATCTGGACATTGTTGTTTTGGGTTTTTTTCTTTTTGATAGCTATCAAGGATTTTTTTTTCTTCAGAACATCATTGTTCTTTTGTTTTACTGGATAGTCTACTTGCTTGCATTCAAATTGTGAACGTTGTCTTCCCCTTGTTAGGCAACTACTGATATCTGTGTCCTAATCTTATGAGTTGTAGTTATTGCCTGGCTACTCGTGTATCACAAGTATTGTTGCCTGTATGATATAATCGTCATTCAAGGATTTGGACAGCTCTCCTATTAGAGAGCTTATCCTAGCCTTTCCTGGTTTCCAAGGATTCCACTCCCTCCTTCCCCAGTTTCAACATCTTCTGGCTCAGTCCTCTGACACTTCAAGCCCTTAATTTTTAGCTTTTTCCTGCCTTCATGCTTTTGGGAGAATGCACTCAGTTAAAAAAATAATAATAAAATCAAAACAGGCAGCAAACTAACAGCTCTTGCCCTTTACTTTTTCTCTCTACTTTTCACATCTCTGCCTACTTTTTTTCTGTCTGCCTTGGAATTTACTCCACATGTGAGTAAGTTAGAAATATAGGCAGAGTTTATACTCAGATTTCAAGTCTTGATCTTTGTTATTATCCAAATAAGAATTTTCTCTTTAAAATTCCAAATACTTTTCAGATTCTGAAGTCTGATCTGGCACCTCAAATTGATAAGACTGTGGTTTGCAACTCCAGTTTTCTAACTCGCTAGCATTGGGGTTGGGAGGAACCATCAGGTCAAGCCCTCCTCAGGCCAGTCCGCAACCTTGCAATTCTTACCCCCTCCCATTGCAGTTGTTGGAGAAAATGTTTCCCCTTGATTTCTACTAAGATGCTTTCCAATGTCTTTATTAAATTTTTACATATCCAGTTATAATTACTATCTGTGGTACTATTCACATAACTATTTCATTCCACTTACTAGAAGTTTGCCCTCCTCCCCTTTAAATAGTCCCATGCTTGGAAATTCTTTTAAATTCCAATAGTGATCCTCTTTAAAGGCATTAACTTATATTGCTTTCTTAATCAACAGTAAGAAATATATCTAGATTCCAAATTTGGGCCCTATATCAAAAGAGTAGAGGATGGTCAGTGGGAGCAGTCTGAATGAGTTCAGGAAATTTAAATGATATATAAAGTTCAAAATGAGCATAAAACCAACTTTAAAATGCTCTGTTTTTCACTATTACCATTCACCAGCAATTCTAAGCAACATTAGTGGTTAAGTATTTAACTACTGCCCTCTCTTTTGGTATGCCATTATTGTAGCACATTTTAATTTCATTCCCTCCTGCCCCGTGATTCTGTTTTCTTTCTTTCTTTCTTTTTCTTTCTTTCTTTTTCCTTCTTTCCTTCTTTCTTTCCTTCCTTCCTTCCTTCCTTCTTTCTTCCTTTCCTCCTTCCCTCCCTCCCTCCCTCCCTCCCTCCCTCCTTCCTTCCTTCCTTCCTTCCTTCCTTTCTTTCACTGGGGATTGAACCAGGGTCACTCAACCACTAAGTTATATCCTCAGCCCTTTTTGTATTTTATTTAGAGACAGGATCTCACAGAGTCACTTAGGGCCTCACTAAGTTGCTAAGGCTGGCCTTGAACTTGTGATTCTCCTGCCTCAGCCTCCCAAATAGCTGGGATTACAGGCATTGGCCACTGTGCCCAGCTGATTCTCAGTTTTTCATAACAATATCTGAGATTTGAGTTCTAGATTATTGCTGTGTTGCTATATTTATATCATATAACTTCATTTTCAAAATAAATTAAAAACCAGGTGTACCACTATTGCTCACATCTAGCTTTGTGTGGGCTGTTTTCAGTGCTAACACCCATTCTTTTTTTTCTTGTTCTTTTTAGTTATATGTAACATGAGAATTCATTTTTACAAAATTACAAAGCACAAAATATAATTTGTTCAAAGTCAGTTCCCAGTACTTCCTCCTTCTCTTCCTTTCTCCCTCCCCCTTTTCCTTCCCTCTACTTACCTGATATTTCTCCTATTTACTCATAGATCCCTCCTCCTTTCCCTTCATTCCCCTTCATCTACTCTACTGATCTTTCTTCTACTGTTTTATATCTTCTCCCTTATTTCAGATTAGCTTCCACATATCAGAGAAAACATTCAACCTTTGACTTTTGGGGACAGTTATTTCACTTAGCATGATAGTCTCCAGTTCTATCCATTTTCAAGCAAATGCCATAATGTCATTCTTCATTATGGCTGAGTAATACACCAGTGTGTGTATATACCACATTTTATCCATTCATCTGTCGAAGGGCACCTATATTTGTTTCATAGTTTGGCTATTCACACCCATTCTTTTTACATTCATAGTTCTTTCATTAATGAAGTCTAGAACTTAAGATCTAGATTAATTTTGTGTTGGTTTGTTTTGTTTTATTGCTAGGGATTTAACCCAAGGCCTTGCACCTTCTAGGCTCTCTACCACTAAGCTGCGTCCCCAGCACTAGACTATTTAGATTATCTCTGTTGTGTTATATTTATACCACATATTGGCTCTTTCAAGACTACATCACCCAGTGGACCACAGTAAAATCATATATACCTTTTTTTTATACTGTGTACTCCTGAGATCAATTCCGCTTTAACTATCAATAATTTTTTCAAGAATATATATTATTACCTATAAGAAAATATCTTACTTTCTTATTTATAATACAGCTTAGTAAGAGAAATCCGAGATCAGTATGATTTTTGTTATTTTGGAATCTATTTTTCCTTCGTTTGTGCTTGTGATTTTTTTTCTTTATCCTAACATTTGAGAAGTTTTGCCAACATGTGTGTGAATCTCTTTTCATTTACTTTTACCTGGAATACAATGACTTTTTCTAGTGTACTGTATACAGAGATGAGAGCTTGGAAAGAGTGATATAAAGAAACTACTCCCATTTTAGAGGAAGGATAAAAACTAGAAGCGATTTATTTCTAATTACTCCAAGCATTTACATGGTAGGGGAGTTTAACTTTCTCCAAGTGAATCTGATAATGGAGAGAACTTTGTATGTTTAAATTTTAATTTTCAGGAAATTTCTGTTGCTAATTTTACATTATATATATTCTATCTTTTTATGGTGATATTCTTTTGTCTTTGAGGTCAGTTGACAATACAGATGACAATATAGTAAATAAAGATGGACAGTTGAATTGGAGGTGAATTCTTGGCCTCATATTTAAGGAGGCCTAAATTACTTGGGTATTTTATTGATTTTGATCATTTTTTATATTTTAGGAACAGTTCTCAATAGGAAGGAGTAGTGACAAAAAATGAGAAAGTAGTTCTTTGATATTCCTTCAATCTCTCTCTCTAAAGGAAACATAATCATGTCTTTGATAAACAAGTGGACTATTTTAAGCCCATTAGTTAAGAGAATAATATTTTTAAATTTCTAAATGAGAACTTTGTTCTCAAGAGAAAAGAAAAAAAAATATTCCTTCACGTACATACACACTTCATACTGCCCTTAGGAAAATGACTTCTATCATTGACCAAAAATAGGAACATTTAATTGGCCACTTCCATTTGGTAATAATTCATCTGATTAAAAAGGTTAAACACAGGAATGTGGACACTTCTCTCATTCTTCATGTTACCAAGTGACTAGAATATTAAAAAAGACTGTGCCAACTCAGCCAGTTTTTACTTTATCTCTCTTATTGTATATGTATGATATTATAAAATTTCTCAATTCCTCTGGAATAAAATAATTTCACTTAAAAAAGAGAAATCAATAATAAAATGTAATGACCAGTTTTTCTTATTATACATTTTTCATAAAAAATGAAAATAAAAATTGTTATTTGTGAATGGAAAGCAAAAAATCAAAATAGGAAAACAGTTTGCTGCAAATATAGAAAATGGTAACATTCTTACTATAGTCAGAACTTAACCAATTTTTAAAATCATTAAGATAATTGAACTACCATAGATAAACAAGAAAAGACAATGAACACATATACAATATACACAAGTAGATTAGAAACATGAAAAATGTTCACTAATAATCAAGAAAATACCAAGTAAAACAGAATGAAAATTCTTATTTTTTAGGTCTATCAATTGCAGCCAATATACCCTTCTGATGGGAGAGTTGATGATTGGGGAAAATCATATGGACACATGTACATATGGACACAGTGGGTATATGGAAAATCTCTACCTTCTTTTTAATTTTTCTGTAAACCTGCTCTACTTAAAAATTTGTGTTGTCAAAATGGTATAGGGGAAGCAAAACTCCACCTCCAACCCCCTAGCCTACTAGCTAGCCCTGAGAATTAAAGATAGAGTGGAAGGAGAAATGCATGCAAGTTGTACTTAATATGGTTTTTATGTAACACAGGAGCCCCCATAAGGACATGGAGATGCAAAGAGCAGTTAGTCAATCATTTATACACTGAAATTGCATGGAGCACACTTGGTAGTGAAATGTGATAAGGCAAAGGAGCTCGGGGCTAAAGTAAGAGTTTAACAAGGCTTATTTGTACAGATATCTGTCTTCAACCTTTCATTCTTGATGATAAGAATGTTATTTTTCTTTTGGTGTAAAGATGACTTCTTTCACATGGAAATTTCATCCCCTGCTCTTAAGACACAAAATGAAAATCAGCATGATCTTGCACCTGCTGTTTTTTCAAGTGCCTTTAATTCAAGATAGTTGACATGCCAAAGCAGCATATTGTGGGAGAGCATATTCTTAACTCCCTCATTAGCAAAGATAAATTACAATGATATATTAAGTGATTGTTAGGGTTAATGAGTTGAAAACTTAACAAATCTGATGTTTCCAGTTTAATTAATTTGACCCAGCCTGGAGATCAATTAGGGAATATTACAAGTTTTTGAATATCCATATGGTCTTAAAGGTAGGTTCCATTCTTAAATATTCCTGTGGGACATACTGTAAAATGAAGACAAAAACCTTTATTACTACGTTATTTACAGTAGAAACATTTGAGAACTCCCTAAACATCTGTAAAATAAATTATTATTGTCATTCATACAAAGGAATATTACAGTCAATAAAATGACTTTCTAAATAATTTAAAATGATAAGCAAAAATGCAAGATTGACGTGAAAAACAAGGCTATAAAACTGCACGCATGTAATACAATGTTAAGTGTATTGACATTTCTGTAGTTTTTAAAACCATAGAACATTTACATTTCTACTATTTTAAAAACCATCAAAAAAAGATTTAAAGAAAATATACCAACATATTGCCTCTAGTTGCTTCTGGATATTAAGATTATGATGGTTATTTTATTTTTATTTTGTTTCCTTCTAATTTTTTACTTACGAGCATGTCTTTTACCTTTAAAAATTTATTTGTAGATTATATAAGTACTTAAATAGAATAATTCCTTCCCAATTCTTATTCTTCTTATTTCTTCTTATATTATCATGCTAGGTAAGTATATCTACAACAATGCAAGTAGTTATGGCAGGTAACCCTAGTAGGTTTACAGATCTTAAAGGTAATGTTTTTAGTGTTTTAACACTGTAGATAAGGTCTGCACTAAGATTCTGTAGATACTTTATAACATTCAGCAATTCTTCTTTTATTTCCTAGGTTGTTCAGAGTGTTAATATTGAATTGCTATCAATTTTTATCAATGATTTTATCTGGTCAAAATCATGTGATTTTTCTTCTTTAAGCTGATAATGTGAAAAGTTATACCAAGTGTTTTCTCATATTAAATTAACCTTTCATACCAGAAACAAACCCTAATTGGCAATGTTATATTAGTTAATGAATGAAAGTGAACTATGATTTTCTTTCCTGTACTACCTTGTCAAAATTATGCTAGTGTTATAAATTAAATCAGAACTATTTCCTCTTTATATTTTGGAATAGTTTGTGTAATATTGGAATTATTTTTTGCCTCACTGTTTGGTAAACTTGCCTTTAAAGCCATCTAGGGTTTATAT
Organism: Marmota marmota marmota; assembly: GCF_001458135.2. Lineage (NCBI taxonomy): Eukaryota > Metazoa > Chordata > Mammalia > Rodentia > Sciuridae > Marmota > Marmota marmota. The sequence continues at coordinate 4,591,477 of NW_025999990.1, read as the reverse complement.
ATTTTCTTTCCTTTTTTTCTTTTTTTAATTGGTTGTTCAAAACATTACAAAGCTCTTGACATATCATATTTCATACATTAGATTCAAGTGGGTTATGAACTTGTACATCCAATCATGCTTATTTATTTTTTTATTTTAATATGGCTAGTTTTCCTCTTTGGTTATTTTTTTCTCCCCTTTACTGAGTTACCTCCCACTGTAAGTTTTGGGTGCTGTTTTTCTATTCCTCTTCTTGTAGTGTTTTGCTCAAAATGCCTTGCAGTGCTGGTTTTTTGGCTGCGAATTCTTTTAACTTTTGTCTATCGTGAAATATTTTAATTTCATTGTCAAATCTGAAGCTTAATTTTGCTGGATACAGTATTCTTGGTTGGAAAACATTATTTTTCAGTGTTTGAAATACGTTGTTCCAGGATCTTCTCGCTTTCAATGTCTGTGATGAGAAATCAGCCGTTAACCTAATTGATTTACCCCTGAATGTAATCTGCCTCCTTTCTCTCGTAGCTTTTAATATTCTCTCCTTGTTCTGTATGTTGGATATCTTCATAATTATGTGTCTTGGAGTTGGTCTATTACAGTTTTGTATGTTTGGGGTCTTGTAGGCTTTCAGTATTTCGCAATCCATTCCATCTTTCATATCTGGGAAGTTTTCTAAGATTATTTCATTCAATAGATTGTTCATGCCTTTGGTTTGAACCTCTATACCTTCTTCTATCCCAGTGAATCTCAAGTTTGGTTTTTTTATGACATCCCATATCTCTTGGATGGATTGCTCATGATTTCTTAGCATCCTTTCTGTGTTGACTATATTCTTTTCAAGTTGATAAACTTTGTCTTCATTATCTGATGTTCTGACTTCTATTTGATCTAGTCTATTTGTAATATTCTTGTTTGAGTTTTTAATTTGGTTTATGGTTTCCTGCATTTCTAGGATTACTATTTGATTTTTTTTAAATCTCTATCTCCTGGTAGAGTTCATTCTTTGCCATTTAAATTTGCTTATGTAATTTGTTTTCAAAGTATACTTTCATTGTTTGGACTTGCTGTCTAATGTCTTCTCTAAGATTCCATTCCATCTGAGTTAGGTATGCCTTGAATTCTTTCTCTGTCTATTTTTCTGTTGCCTGTAGGTTCTCCTGTGAATTTAAGTTGTCCTGCATTGTTTGTAATCCTTTTTTCCCTTGTTTTTTCATGGTGCTCACGTTACTTTCCAACTCTGTTTGACTGCTGTGTTCCTGTTTTCTCCTTTAAATTTGTTTTGGTTTTTATAGTTCCAATATCTCTCCTTTGTGTTGGGAGACAATGTTTAGAGATGTTGGATTTAATTGTGATTTAAGGTAAATTCATTAGTTTCATTAAAGGCCTACAGATTTTGATGGGATATAGAGAATTGAGGTTTGAACTTAGGATTTTATGTTAAGGTCCATCGTTTTGATGGTATGGAGGTTAGTATATGTTAGCTTCTTTGGGGGGGTTGCTCAAATGCAGGCGGATATTAACAAGAGAATAGACAGGAGTACTTGGGGGTAGTTACGGGCTTAGGAGGACTATAGACCGACTTGTATTCATCTATTTGCATTTAGTAAATTATACATAATCTGGGTGGTCATGCTTAAGAGGAAAGATGGGGAAAAGGTAAGGAAGCAAACCAAGAAAGAGAGAGGGGGAGAAGAAAGAAAGAGAAAAGAATAGAAAAGAAAAAGAAATAATAAAAAATAATAAAATGCAGTAAAATAAAAATTACAATTAAAAAAATAATTTAAAAAAATTAAAATTAAAAAATTTAAAAAATTATTTTAAAAAGGCACTGTTAGGCTTCTATTTTCTTCGCTTCCAGTAGGTGGTGCTGTGTCTTCCGGGCCAAGATTTTGCCCTCCGGCTGTAGGAAACAATCCTTGTGAGGCCGCTCCCCCCCCCACCCCCGTGTCTCTCAAAACCTGTTAGCTTAGGTTTATTGCTGGTCTCTAGTCTCCTCGCTTCTCCTGCCAGACAGGCCTTCCCCAGTGTGATACCTCTCTGCAATTCAAGCTACACTCTGGACCTGCAGTTTCCTGGATGTGGAGCAAGGCTATTGGGAACCGGCCCCTTATTGTTTTGATTCCCTCCGATAGCCACTCCTCCGAGAGCTGGCGAGACAGGTTTCGTTTTCGCCGCTGGTAGGAGGGGGGAGTTGGAGGTCAGGTGCCTTTACCTTTCCCCATGCCTCTATTCACGCTCACTCTGATAATCACGCCCCCGGAAAGCCGGGGAGAGATTTTATGTGATTTCCCCGCTGTATGGGAGAAGGGCTAAATGTCACACACCTGTTCTATTGCTGAACTTGCTGAGATCTGTCGGAAACTGGCGATGGTGATGTCAGCTCTCCAAGATGGTGGCCGCTGGCTTCCTCGGTGGGTTGTCCGGTGTGGAGGACAGACCTGGACTGTTTCTCTCCCCCGTCTCAAACCCAGAACTCAGCCTGGAGCACAGTGAGGGCACAGTTGGCAGGACCCCACAGAATCTGCAGCACTGTTTCTCTGTGTTGCTGGCACGCCATTTCTTGGCGCGCCGCCGTCTCTGGCTGCGGGTTGGGCTGCCGATCAATTAGCCTGAATCTCCAGGCGCATGGTTCACTCACGATTGAGCCCCAGTAATTGATCCTCGGGTGATGGAAATCCTGCCTCTAGGTTTTGGTGCACCCCAATTTTGCTGGAAATTCCTAACAAGATAGCTTTCGGCCGTTCTAACTCGTTATTCACCTGCGCAGTGATGCGGTACACGGGGGTGATGCACTCTATTCGCCGCCATCTTCTGAGAGTATTTTTCTTTTCTTACTTTCTTTTTTAAAAATACTTATTTTTTAGTTGTAATTGAACACAATACCTTCATTTTATTTATTTACTTTTATGTGGTGCTGAGGATTGAACCAAGGGTCTCGCACCAGTTAGGCGAGCATTCTACCGCTGAGCCACAATCCCAGCCCAGTGTATATTTTCTTTGTTAAAAAAACAAAAATTATCTTAATTTCTTAAAATAAATTTTTTTCTAAGAATTTTTCCATGTCATCTAATTTTGGAGTGTATCAGCATAAAATTTTTCATAATATACTTTTACTATCTTTATGTCTAAAATCTGAAAAGGTGGTGCTCCTTTTTAAATCACTAACACTGTTTCCACATGCCTTCTCAACTTTGCCAAGGTTTATCAAATATATCAGTTTCAAAAACGGATTTTGTCAGTTTATTTACCATTTCATTAACTACTATTCTTATATTTTTTATTTTCTTCCTGATATTTTCGCAGAGGTTTTTTTCCCCCTCTGCTATTATTACTCCAACATCTTGAGTTGGATACTTAGGTCATTAATTTACCCTTCTGTTCTTATATAAACACTTATGGATTTAAATCACCCTCTAATTACTACTTTAGATGGCCCAATAAGTTTTGATATATAGTATTTTCATATCATTTAATAAAAATATTTTTATATTTTCATTATAAGTTAAATATTTAACACAAAGTAAGTTTGTTTTTTAAAATTTCCAAACATAAGATATTTTATAATTATATATTGCTTGCAATTTCTGTCTTGTAGTCAAGGAATAAAATTTGTATTTTTCCAGACTTTTGAAAATTGTTGGCCATATGTGGCTAATTGTCACACTAACCATACACTTTCTATAGTTGTAGAACCTAGGCATATATCAATTTATTGTCCTTTCAGATTTTCATTGTTGTCAAATTTTTAACAATTTTATCTGTAATTATTGGAAAATATATGTTAAAATCTCATATTATAATTGTGGATTTATTTATTTCTCCTTTCAATTAAATCAGTTTTTGTTTCCCAATATTTTGAGATTCTGTTATTAGATAGCATCCTATCCAATAAAAAAATAATGTTTTTCCCACCATGGAGTAACTCTCATTATCTTACATTAATGCCTTTAAGTCTGATATAAATGTATCTATGCATAGAATGTATTTTCTTATCCTTTAACTTCCAGCCTGTATATTTAGATGTATTATAATTTTTTTTAAGTATTGATTCCCAGGGAGTTAAACATATTATTGTACAGAAAGGGACTGTGTACCTTTACTCAGTTTCCCCCCAAAAGTTACATCTTACATAACCGTCAAACAATATCAAAACCAGAAACCTGACATTGGTACAATGTGTTTGTAAGATCCTTGTCATGTGATCACATAGGTAGTCCTGAACTAAGATCTAAACAGCCCAATGCACAAGATGACTCAGCCAACTGATATTCCACAGCCTTCATTAGTGCTCCTCCCCTCTCCCAAGTCCTAGAGTTGCTTGCTGGCCATGCTCACAGACCTGTGATAGGGCTAAATTTAGGAATATCTGGTTTTAGGGATTCAAAGGATGTCATTAAGTCCCTGTCCCTTTCTCTTGGCTTCGCCATTAGGCAGACTTTCTTTATATTGTGGAAAAGAGAACCTACAGAAAGTTTCTTCCTCCCATCATCTGCATAGCTAGTGATTCCAGAGAGAAGAGTTAGACCCTCTTTACCTTGGTCTACATGTTAAATAGTAAAGACACCCAGTTTTGTCCCTACTTTTGGAGCAGTTTTCATATCTAAGGATATGATTGTCCTGACTGAGTTGTAGGTCTTCCTTTATGTGTAGGAAGTGGAACCCCATAATTACAGACCCTCTAGCCAAAATCATGGAAAGGAAGAGAGGCAACTCTTAAAATGAAAAGAGATGTACTGGGGCTGGGGATGTGGCTCAAGCGGTAGCGCGCTCGCCTGGCGTGCGTGCGGCCCGGGTTCGATCCTCAGCACCACATACAAACAAAGATGTTGTGTCCGCCGAAAACTAAAAAATAAATATTAAAAAAAAAATTCTCTCTCTCTCTCTCTCTCTCTCTCTCTCTCTCTCTGTCTCTCTCTCTCTCTTTAAAAAAAAAAAAGAGATGTACTGTTACACAACAGGGAAGACAGGCAGAATCAAACAGCTGCTGAGGGCACCAATGATAATGACATATAGCCTAAGTTTACAATCACTATTCTACACATTCTCCAAGAGAATCCTCTATTAAGTAAGTGCTTAAACTTTCATTTCTACAGAAGGATTCTCAGACATGCATTTCAAGCCCTCTTTACTGAATTTCAAATGTGGTAAATATAATTATCTGCAGGACAATTTCCCTAAGAAGTCTCATTATCACCTCAATTTAACATATCTACATCCAGCTAATACTAGATTTGGGTATTTCAGCATAAATTCAGCCTCATAAATATGAGACTCTGAAGACTTACCTCTTTTTCCCATCATTTGAAATCTTACCAAGTCTTCCTTAGTAATGTCTTTCTCAGCACCCCCTTTTATCCCACCATTTTTTAATTCCAGGTTCCCTTATTTTAGGGTAATAATCTTTCTCACCCAGATCTCTATCCATTCTATACATTGATATTTCTCAATTTCTCTTTTGTTTATAGGATGAAGTCCAAAACATCCTGATATTTCAAGATCTTTTATAACCTGGCTCCAAACCATGTTCCAATCTACTTGATTATTATTTACTTATATAAACCCTCTGATCCAGCCAAAAAAGATACACTTACTTTCCCCATATGTGCATTTGAACCCTTCTCTTGTGCTTTTATTCATACCAATTCTCCTGCCTTGATAGCTTTCCCTACTCTTTTTTCTTATCTAAGTACCAATTCTTTTCTTCCAGACCCACTCCCTGAAACCTTTTCTTTTTTTCTTAACAACTTCAGCACTGTACTGACTCTCTCCTCCAATCTTTTGACCCCCTACTCATTTAGTAACCAAATGTAAGCTCCTCATTCCCCAACCACCATCAAATAAGTCACTGTGAGTTAGAAGCCAACACAGCTCCACTCCTAGTTCCCTAAACACTCTTCTCCAGGGAAGGTAGTACACAAGAATACTCTAGATTTAAAACCAATCTTGTTGCCAAAAGCTAGAACCCTGGTATGGATGAGTTTGTATATCAATGAGGCCATTGAATTGTAAACCTTCTCTCTTCCCAAAAGTGTTGGCATGACCCCTATCATTGACCTTCTGCTTTGCATTTTACCCCAACTGTCATCAAATCCTAGCCTGCTTCTCTGTGACTTAAGAACCTTGCTGAGCTCCTGTTAGCCTACTACCCTGCTCCCCTGTCTGCTGGGAGTCTCACTGCCAACAGACTCTTCTCACAGATGATTCTGTCACCCTACATGTTTCTTGCCATTTTTATATCTGTTACTATAATGTTGAGAGCCACAGCTGAAGCGGCCCCAGCAAACTTCCAGCTGATTGGCTCCTCTGTGGTGATTCTCATTGGGCTGTTTCCCCACCTTTCAGACCACGGAGCTGCTCATTGGGGGACTCTTTTGGCTCCACCCACACAACCCAGCCAATCGGCCTCAAGGGCGGGAAGAGTACTGGTTGTGGTGCTCGCTGGAGTGCCGGAGGTGGCAGTTGGGTTCTGAGGGAATTCCTGAAGAGCTCGTGTGGTGCAGCATGTGCATTCTAAAAATAAAGTTCGTTCCTACTTGATAAGTGGCTCGTGAATTGTGCCCAGCCAGACTGCAGCATTTGGTGGCCCGTGCGGGGAACACCTGAAGCTTGGGGGTAAGTGAAATTGCTCGCCCCTGAGGGAGGGCGAGAGAATGGGTGGCCATTTCAAAAACTAATGTGTTCTTGTTTTGATTTGTTATGTTTCTGTTTCAAGCTGCCTGCCCCTAGAAATAAATGGGATGCTAGAAAAGTTGTTCGGCCCTGAGGAAGAGATAAAGATAGACCACGAATATACATTTCAAGAAAATAGGAAAATTGATACAATGCATTTTTGTTCTGTTTTTGTTTCATTCTGTTTTGGTTTTGTTTTGTGTTATCTTGTTGGGTTGTGTTATCTTTATAGTAGAAATATGGGATCAGAAATTAGTGAAAAACAAACCGAAAGAGTGTTAAGTAAATTGTTAGAGGAAGGAGGCACCCCAGTAAAACCAAGAACAGTTAGGGCATACATTGATACAATACAAAAATGTAGCCCATGGCTTTTTAAGTAGGAGTTGTTGAATATATCACAATGGGACCATCATGGTGAAGATTTAAGGAAGAGGGAAAAGAAAAACCCAGGAACTCTGCCAGTTGGCACATTGCCATTGTGGATGATGATACAATTTTGTTTGCCTAGTCCAAAGCCTTCAGTTCAGACTATGGTAGAAGACATGTTAGATCAAGTAAAAGAGAAGGTCTCTCGAGCTAGTCAGACAGAGGAAGAAAATTTAAAGGAGGAAAAGCCATTAGGGGAGAAGTTACAATAGGAGGCTGCTACTAACACCTTTCTATCACCAGAGGGCGTAAGTGCCCAACCAACAGCTCCACCTCCATATGCTGGGAGGCCCCCAACCCCCATAGTTGATGAACGGGATCCTGAGACAGGACCTCAAAGATTAGCATGCCCTGTATTTGAGCAGGCAGGAGGGCAGCAAATTCACTATGCTTTAGATTTCAAAACAATGAAGCAGCTAAAAGAGGCTGTAACAACCTATGGTCCTCAAGCACCCTTCACTGTAAGCATGGTGGAATCCATTACCAAATTGAACATGACTCCAGCAGATTGGACTAGTATGTGTAAAGCTGTGCTAAATGGAGGACAATACCTGTTATGGAAGGTTGCCAATGAGGAATTTTGCACAGAGACAGCTAGGCGAAATGCAGCAGCCGGTTATCCTCAGAGAAATCTAGATATGTTGTTAGGAAAGGGACCTTATGAGGGTCAGCAGCAACCAATTGCATATGATCCTGTCAAATACTCACAAATTGCTGTAGATGCGGTTAGGGCATGGAAGACTTTACAAGGACGTGGAGATTTACAAGGTCATTTATCTAAGGTAATACAAGGAGCTAATGAACCTTACACTGAATTTGTAGATAGGCTTATTCAAACAGCTACCAGAGTTTTTGGGGATACAGAACAAGCAATGCCATTAATTAAACAGCTAGCCTATGAACAAGTGAACAGATGGTGCAAGGAGGCCTTTAGACCATGGAAACATGGAGATTTAAACATATATATTAAATTATGTAGAGAGATTAATGAACAAGGGCAAGTCTTAACAGCTGCAGTACAACAGGCTTTAGATGCCAGGCAAAAAACATGCTACAATTGTGAACAAACAGGACATTTTTAAAGGAATTGCCCATAGGAGGAGGGTTGAACAATACTAGGTATCAAAGGGGTAGAATACCGGGTATTTGCCCATGATGCCATAGAGGGAGACATTGGGATAATGAATGCCATTCTCAAACCACCATAGAGGGTACTCCATTATCAAAAAACGGACAAGGACCAGGTGACCAGGTGTTTACCCACGATATCATGGAGAAAGGCATAGGGCTCCATTGCCAAAAAACGGACAGGGGGGCCCAATGCTCCGGGGCCCACAACCACAAAAATACGGGGCACTGGAGGAATCCAGCAACACCATCAGGGTAGTGCCTAGGACACATTATCCATCAGATCCCTCACTAGACAAACCAGAGGGAGCACAGGATTGGACATCTGCGCCTCCACCAGAGCAGTACTAACTCCAGAGATGGGGGTTCAAATCATTTCCACAGGGGTAAAAGGGCATCTTCCCCAAGGAACAGTAGGCTTATTATTGGGACGCAGTTCTTCTACTCTAAAAGGACTTATGATAAGTCCTTAGGTAATTGATCCCGATTATGAAGCTGACATAAAAATTATAGCCAGTTCTCCAAAGGGTATATCAGTAATTTCACCAGGAGATAGGATAACACAGTTATTAAAAATACCCAGCCTACATGATAAATTTTCCAGTCATACTGTAGAAAGAGGTTCCAGGGGATTAGGCTCCACAGATGTAGTGGGCTATGCTTTCTTTAAATTTAGATTCTCGCCCCATGCTAAAACTAAATATTCAAGGACATGAATTTAATGGGCTACTTGATACAGGTGCAGATCTTAGCATCATCTTTCGTCAAGAATGGCCAAAACATTGGCCATTACAACAAGCCACTAAAATGCTTCGAGGCCTAGGAGTGGCGACTAATCCCCATAGAAGTGCAATGGTATTAGATTGGAAGGATCCTGAAGGATGTGAAGGAACTATACAGCCATATGTATTGGATCATCTTCCTGTAAATTTCTGAGGACGAGATGTCCTAGATCAATTAGGACTAACATTAACAAATAATATCAATTGAAATTAGTCCACTATTATGGCTAGACAAGGTTTTAGGAAAGGAAAAAGATTAGGAGAACAAGAACAAGGTATAGCAGCACCAATACAAATAGATCAAGGAACACACAGTCATGGATTGGATTTTCAGGAGGGGTCACCGAGACAATAAAAATTACTTGGAAATCAGAAAGACCAGTGTGGGTTCCTCAGTGGCCCCTGACTAAAGAAAAGATACAAGCAGCCCATGACCTTGTCAAACAACAATTAAGGGAGGGACATATACAACCTTCTGTATCTCCCCAAAATACTCCCATTTTTGTCATTAAAAAGAAATCTGGTAAATGGAGATTATTGTAAGATTTAAGAGCCATTAATAATGAGATGGTTATTATGGGACCTGCTCAATTGGGGATTCCCCAATTGTCTGCTTTGCCAAAAACTTGGTATGTTTTAGTTATAGATATTAAAGATTGTTTTTTTTTTCAATTCCAATTCATCCTGAGGATAGTCCAGGTTTTGCATTTATTATCCCTGCACTGAATCATGAAGGTCCCGATTAGAAATATGAATGGAAATTACTCCCTCAAGGGATGGCCAACAGCCCAACTATGTATCAAATTTATGTTAACAAAGCAATCCAGCCACTTAGAAATCAAAATCCTGAACTACAAATATTTCACTATATGGATGATGTATTATTAGCACACAAAGATAAAAACACATTGCTAGAATGTTATGCCACACTTACAAACTTATTAAAAAATTATAATCTAGAGATAGCAATATATAAAGTACAATTAAATTTTCCAATTAATTATTTAGGAGTTCTATTATCCTTAACCATGTTCCGTCCACCAAAAATTCAAATATGAGTAGATCAACTCAAATCACTTAACAACTTTCAAAAGTTATTAGGAGACATAAATTGGATAAGCCCTTATCTAGGCATACCAACAGAAGAGTTGGGACCTTTATTTGATAACCTAAAAGGTCCATCAGTTCCAAATTCACCCGCATGTTAACGCCTGAAGTAAGAAAGACATTAAAAATCATTGAAACATATATGGAAAATATGCATTTGGATAGAATTTATATAAGTTTCCCTTTATTATTAATTGTACTACCAACAAAAAATATTCCTACAGGAGTATTTTGGCAAGAAGGTCCATTATTATGGATACATTTATCTTATTCTCCTAACACTATTCTTACTAGGTATCCTGAGGCTGCAGGACAATTAATACTCAAAGGAATAAAAGCAACAAAGGGAGTGTTTGGAATTTCTCCCAATAAAATTATTAATCTATATACTATGGATCAAATTGATGAGTTAGCTAATGAGTTAAATACTTGGGCAATAATCATGTGCAAATCTAATGTTTCATTTGATAACCACTTACCATCTAATCCTTTGTTGTCTTTTTGGTCATCACATCCTGTAATTTTTCCAAAATGACAAGAAAAACACCTATCATGAATGCTCCAAATATATTCACTGATGGGTCAAATAATGGTACAGCAGCAGTAGTTACCCCTGATCAAACTTTTACATTTTTAGTACCCAAACAATCAGCTCAAAAGGTAGAGCTTAATGCAGTTTTACAAGCTTTTGTGATGTTTAAAGATTCTGTATTTAATTTATTTTCTGATAGTCAGTATGTAGTTAATGCTATAGTATCTCTTGAAGATGCTGGTAGGATTTCCCCTTCTTCTACTGTTTTCTCTTTGCTTTCCACTATACAAAGTCTAATCTGGGACAGAAAAGATCCATTCTTTATAGGACATATCAGGGCACATACAGGATTGCCTGGAGCCCTTAGTTTGGGCAATGATTTAGCAGATAAAACTACACATGACATACATATTTTCTCTACACTAGAAGAAGCTATAAATTTTCATAAAAAGTTCCATGTCAATGCTAATACTTTACAAAAGCGTTTTAAAATAACTAAGGAACAAGCTAGACAAATAATAAAACAATGTCAAAATTGTGTGACCTTTTTACCACAAGTTAATCTTGGAGTCAATCCTAGAGGATTGATACCTAACCATATTTGGCAGATGGACGTCACACACTTGCCAGAATTTGGAAAATTAAAATATTTGCATGTTACAGTTGATACTTCTTCTGGATTTTTGATGGGCTCCCTTCATGCCGGAGAAAAAACTAAAGATGTTATAGCTCATTGCTTACAAAATTTTGCCACTGTGGGTGTTCCAAAACAGTTAAAAACAGATAATGCCCCTGGTTATACTTCTACCTCTTTTAAACAATTTTGCTCATCATTTGGTATTACACATATAACAGGAATCCCATACAATCCACAGGGATAAGGCATAGTTGAAAGAGCTCATCAAACTATTAAAATGTACTTATTAAAGCAAAAAGAGGGAATTGGGAAGGGGTATATATCCCCCAAAGATAAACTTAAAATAATCCTTTTACTCTAAACTTTTTAAATTTGGATTCATCAGGGCTTAGTGCTGCAGAAAGGCATATGTGTCCCAAAAATGTACATAAGCCCAAGGTACTTTGGAAGGATTTTCTAAAAGGACAATGGAAAGGTCCTGACCCAGTGATTGTCTGGAATCGGGGGTCTGTTTGTGTGTTTCCACAGGGAGAACAGCAGCCAATTTGGATTCCAGAGAGATTAACTAAAGCGATTTCTACAGACCAAAAAGAAGATGATTTGGCTCACATCCATACCAGCTGATATCCAGAACTCCAGTTTGGCTATCCTTACATCTGCAACAGAACCAGGATGCTTTTTTCAATATCTATTTTATTATTGCCCTTTCCCACATCATGAAGTTCTATTTTGTTTTTTGAGCTCATACAGACCTAGGTTAATGTTTTGCTGATCAGTTCTATCTTTTGACTATGGAGTTTTTAAACATTGCAATGGAGATTTCACCTGTAAAAATTACAAGGCCTTTACTATTATGTTATGTGTTGTATGTATTATATTATGTGTGCACACTTGTGTTTTGTGTTGTATGTTTGTATGTGCGTATGTCCATATATCATATATGATGAGCGCTCATGAAAAAATGGATCCAAATATTTTTTTCTTATTCACGTGATTTAAATGGTTTAATTTAAATTGGGTAAACAGGTGTTGAGGATTGTTTTAATATGTGAACCAAAAAGGAGGTTAACAGATCTGTTTGTTTACTTTCACCTTTCCTTTTCATTATATTTAATAATTGTGTTCAGGATAATGTAAATTGTTCAGAAAATTGCTTTCTTTTAGTGCCTGCATGTTCAATCAAAAAGTCGATTTGCTTTGGGAGGAAATGGATATATTAATGGATTCCTCTGCTTTGAACTGCATGCAGAACTTGCCTGGACTATGTATCACTTGTATGCATTGTGAACTATCTGTTGGTGCAGCGACTTGTGGTAGTGCCGGGGTATTTTTGCTGATGGTTTCATTGGTGGTACAATTTTTCCAAAAGGAGCCATCAATTGGCTTGGTGTCATGGAATTTTGTATCCTCCTCCCTTCTGCTTATGATGGTCGTTCAGTTAAAATTTGGGGGCCAACAGAGGTGAGGCAAAGCACCTCACCCCCCCCCCCACTGGTACAAAGGCCTATATACAGGTGTGGCTGTATGCTGGACTGGTAGTCAATGACGGATAAGATCCAATTGCAATGGTACCAACCTAAGACAGTAGGCTGACGCCTTGAGTTCAGCTCATCCGATGACGGGTAAGAACCATATGTAGTATTGGACAACCTAAGACACGCACGGTCCCTAAGCCACATGCTTGTTGTTTAATTAAACAGAGAGGTGGAGATGTTGAGAGCCACAGTCGAAGCGGCCCCAGCAAACTTCCATCTGATTGGCTCACCGTGGCCCCAGCAAACTTCCAGCTAATTGGCTCCTCTGCGGTGATGCTCATTGGGCTGTTTCCCTGCCCTTTCAGACCACAGAGCTGCTCATTGGGGGACTCATTTGGCTCCGCCCACGCGACCCATCCAATTGGCCTCAAGGGTGGGAAGAGTGCTGGTTGTGGTACTCACTGAAGTGCCAGAGGTGGCAGTTAGGCTCTAAGGGAATTCCTGAAGAGCTCTTGTGTTGCGCTGTGTGCATTCTAAAAATAAAGTTTGTTCCTGCTTGATAAGTGGCTTGTGAATTGTGCCCAGCCAGACTGCAGCACTATAAGTTCCTTGTAGGTAGAGATCTTTCTTATTTCTCTTTGTATCCCCAGAAATTAGCATATAGTAGGTATATGTTTTCTTAAATAAGTTTTTTATTTTGGAATAATTTTAGACTGATGAAAAACCTGCAAAAATAGTACAGAAAGTTCATGCAAACCTTTTCCCCAACTTCCCCCAATGTTAGCCTCTTACATAACCATGGTACAGTTCTCAAAGTGAAGAAATTAACTTTGGTATGCTACCATTAACCAAAGTACAGATTCCAAAGTTCACAAATTATTCCAAAATGACCTTTATCTGTTATAGCATCCAATCAAGGATACCACATTGGATTTAGTCATGATATCTCATGAGTCTCTTCTAGTCTTTTTCAGGTTCTCAGTCTTTCCTTGTTGTTCATGACCATGACTCTTTGGAAAAACATTAGTCAGGTTTTTGCAGAATGTTCCTCTATTTTAATTTTTTCTAATTTTTCCCCTAATTTATTTATTTTTCTTAATTGACAAGTAAAAATTGTGTAAGTTCATCAAATATAATGTTTTAAAGTGTATTTACATTGTGGAATGATTATATCAAACTAATTAGCATCCATGTCTTACACACTTAATCATCTTTGCATGAGAATACTTAAAAATCTACTCCCTTTGCTATGTTTGAGAATACAGTATTAACTACAGTCACCATGTTCTATAGTGGATCTCCTGAACCTATTCCTCTTAACTAAAATTTTGTCTTTTGACCAATATCTTCCCAACACCTAGCCCATGATAACACGAGTCATGTTTTTAGAACAGCAAAAACTCTCCAACAAGATTACACCTCCCTGGATATTCAAGCTGACATAAATTGTGTCAATTTTGTCCTGTCTCTTTGGACAAAGCATAATGGGCAGTTAGTTCCCCAACAAGGGTCAGTTCTCCTTGTCCCAGTCCTATCTGGACTCCTTTCTTCATGTGGATTATAAGGCCTCATAAGCAAGCATAAATTATGACATTTAATATTTGCATCTTAGATATCTATTTTTATGGCTCTAAAAGTGGTAACTGTATCACCTGATTTCTTGGATTTCCTATTATATAACCTAGTGTCCTAAAGACACCAAACATTCTCAATCACGATTTGTTAATGATGATCTGAATTTATTGTAAAAACACTAAAATGACTTTTAGCATTATAATGAATTCATTGTAATCAATTGTCTTTTACTCTGATAAAGAAAAATTATCTATCAATCATTCAATATATTCCTGGACTGCACATAACATCCTCCAGATGTCTAGTACTTCTCAGTCTACTTATCTAATATTTTTTTCAGTTTTATTGCAATTATAACTATAGAGTAACAAGAAAGATTAGATCTATAAAAAGGAGAAGTTATTAGCTCCTTTAAATAAGCACAAAACAATCAGGTAATAATAAACAAAGGTCTTTCCTTTGCAAGTTTCTCTATTAATTGATATGTAGTTCTGCTTTATTTATTTCATATCTCTCTTTAGACCAGGTCTAAAAGCATATTATTACATCATTTCTCTTCCTACTGTGGTCATATAAAACAAGAATATTTTGCTTTATATTTTTCTCAGATCACAAAGTCAACACAAATTATTAGAATAGTTATTTAATTTTAAAAGCAGTAAATTAGAGCCTTGAGGCATTAGTTAGATATAATATGAAGGTACAACAAAGTTATTTTTACTTCAGTCATGGTATTATTAAAGACCTTCTCAAGAATAGAGGTTAGTGTCAAGTATTTGGAAATAATGAAAATGAGTGTGCACATCTCCAAGGAAGGGGAAAGGAACTAAATTACATTTGCCTGGAAGGACAAAACCTGAAAGGTGACATCATATGAATCTTAAAGGATGCAAGTGTTACTATCAAGAGGTTAGTGGCCTCATTTTACCTATGGTCATGTAACAAATCAGCAGAGATAGTGGACTCTGCACTAGCAATTTTGAAAAAGCCAGAAGTACTGTGGCTGCATCTGCTGCCAAATTGAAAGTAGACACACTCTACTTCTGCCAGACTACCAGAACAGAGACATCAGATAAGTCCTTCCAATTTCCAGAAATGGAGAGAGGACAGGATGAGTCAAACATAAGGGGCTGGAACCAATCCTAGCCTGATGCTGAACCCTTCATCTCTCAGTCCCCTAAAAGGTTACTTTTATTTCCCAGTTCTCCCAGGGAGGAGAAACCCTAGATCCTCCATGCCTTAGAGCTAAGAGATACTCTCTTCATCCTAGTTTTCTTCCCATTTCTATCAAAGTTTGAAAGACTTAGCTGTATACAGCCCAATTCATGGAACCAACCTAGGTGCCCTTCAACAGATGAATGGATAAAGAAAATACAGTAATGGAATATTACTCAACCCTAAAGATGAATAAAATCATGGCTTTTGCCAGTAAATGGAAGGAACTGAAGACAATGATGTTAAGTAAAATAAGCCAACCCCAAAAACCAAGGGCCAAATGTTTTCTCTGATAGGTAGATGCTAGCACACCATAGGCAGGGGAATAGAATAGAAATTCATTGGATTAGACAAAGGGAATGAAGGGAAGGGAGGGAGAATGGGAATAGAAAAGACAGTAGAATGAATCAGACATAACTTTTTTATGTTCATATATAGATACAAAACTAGTGTAACTCCACATCATGTACAACCACAAGAATGGAAATTTATACTCCATGTATATATAATATGTCAAAATGTATTCCACAGTCATGTAATATAAAAAGAACAAATAAAAAATGAAAAGAACTTAGTTATACCAATATTTTGAAAACACAGATTTATATTAACTCATCTATCTATCTCAAGTCCAACTCTAAATTTCCTGTATTTACTAAAGAAATTTTCCAAGGAGAAATTTAAAATAGATATAAAGAAGAATGTCCTTACTACAAGGTTTATTAGGTGCTAGAATATGTTGTTGAAATAAGTTGTAGAAATCAGCTTAAGAGAAAAGATGCAAGCCTAAGAAGACCCTGAATCTCCCTATCACCCTCCCTCAAATGCACCAGAATTTCAGTAACTCAATTGGAAATGCAAGAGTTCCAATACCTCTTGAAGATGTACTCCATGTTTGTATAAATATGTCAAAATATACTTTACTGTCTTGTATAGCTAAATAAGAACAAATTAAAAAAAAGAAAATTCAAGATTTCTAATGCCTCAATCCCTAGTGCCAGATGCTGGTGTTATTTCATAGCCCTTTACATGTTCAGTATTTTATTTACTTATTCTAAGGACTTAGACACTTAAACTTCTATTTTATTGTCAGTATTAAACTGAGATCAATACCACTGAATTCCTGTTAAGGACTCAGGAATATTGTCCAAGACTCTTCTTATTTAAAAAAAAATTAAATAGTAGATTTCCATTCATTTGTACATTGGACAAATTCCATTTTCTTCTGACACCTTTTCCCCCTATAATTATGACTTGTTATTAAAGCAATGTCTGTCTGTACTTATCTACTAGATCTTCCCTTCTTTTGCAAAAACAGTCTTTTAAAAAAACAAACCCACTAGTCAGAACTTCCATTTCATGCCTGTTGTCCTGTGTCCCCATGTCCTCATACCTGTTGACCTTGCTGGTTTCTTCTACTTTCTTAACTTCATAGTTCACTTATAATTTGGGTTTTCTCCTACTCAACTATAAATACTCAATTTTTCATAAAGACTTCCTCTTACCCAGATGTATTTTTCTAAGATCTTTACTCCTTGAAACCCCTGAAGCAAACACACAGTTCACTCCTTGAAAGTGACTCCACCCTTTGATTCTGGGACACTGCATTCAGTGACTTTTCCTGAAGAGTGCTGGCAGTCCCTTCTCCGTTTCTCTACTCACTTCACCTTTGCCTTTTTCTTTCCTATACTTACTCCTTTTTTTAAGTATTTATTTTTTTAGTTGTAGGTGGACACAATATCTTTATTTCATTTTTATATGGTGCTGAGGATCGAACCCAGTGCCTCACGCATGCTAGGTGAGTGCTCTACCTCTGAGCCACAACCCCAGCCCCTACTTACTCCTTTTTGTAGACATATCCATTCTTGGACTTCTTTGACTACTTTTTATTTCTGACTTCTAAATTTATATCCCTAGCTCAAACCTATAACCTAGTCTAATATTTTCAATTGTCCAGTGCTATCAGAAAAATTCCATTTTCATTTCCATTTCATTTCCATTTCATTCAGATTAGGAAATTTGAATTCATCTTTTAATTTTTTTTCTCTTATCCCTGTCCTGCCTATATTCCCTAAAAGCAAACAATTTGGAAGCCCAGCCTTTCTAAGATAGGCTGCACAAACTCATGCTTACTTGTGTGAGCATATGAGTCTTAGGGCCATACTGGATAAGACAGTAGTGTCAGGGGAGAAGAGGCAGGACACTACCAAGTATAAGTGACAGAAATTCTCTGCTAAGAGTTACTAAATCAGCAGAAGCCTGGAAAGCAGAGAGAAAGAATGCAGCATCAAAATAGGAAAGTCAAGTTGGAACACATTTAAAAGTATAATGATATCAAACTGGCCAGTATGTAAGGAAAGAAGAACCTTCATAAATAACCAACATGCATGTAATTTCATACAATCATTTTGAAAACAAATTTCAAGTATCTCATTAAAATTTAAATGTTCATAGTCTATGACCCAGGAATTTCACTTCTTCATATGTACTTTTGAAGTATATACACTTATATAAAAAAGAAGGAGTCTTAAGAATTTCATTGCAGCCTTATTAATAACATTAAAAGATTGGAAATAATCTAAATGTGCCAACTGGTGAGCTGGCTTAGTAAACTATAATATATCTATTATTCTAGAACCCCATACAGAAGTCCAAGATTGAGGTAGATGTGAACCAATACAGAAGCTTCTCCAAAGACATAGTGGTGAGAAGAAAGAGAAAAGGTATGTTGCAGAATGATATAGAACATATCATTTCTACAAAAATACACATACATAAACAACACCAAAGTGCTATACAGTTTTCCCAGGAAGATAAGCATACACTTACCTAATAGAAGATCTAGAAGATTTACATAGTAAACTTATAAGAAGAATTATATCTGAGGAGGCAGGGTAAGAATGAGACTGGGATGGTGGTCAAAAAGGACATTCTCCTTTTCTGCAATGTAATTTTTTTTAAGTAAAGAAAAATATGTACACATTGTATGAATCATGAAGGAGAGAAAGAGTAAAGATGAACCAGAGAATGTAGCAAACGTAGGAAACGAAAGAGCCAAAATGAGGCAGGATACAGATGGGTCAAAGGACAGTTAAGGAGCTAGTTCTACAGACACAGTCCATCTTCTCCAGTGTTCCTGTAATGCTTCAGTACACTTGGCAGGTCCACAAGTGTCCTTAAAGGAACCAGATTGTGTTGGAAGAGTGACCACTGCAGACAGGATTGGTATGGCCAGAAGAAGGAAATAGGTTCAGCAAAGCAGTAAATAATGTGTCTTGGGTGGTGTGGTATGGATTAGGGTTAAGTCAGAGCTGTGGTTGGAGAAAGAGATCTGTCAAATGGCAGGAAGTTTCAGTAAAATTCAGAGACAAGGAGAATGGAGGGGTGAACTAATCGGTACTTGTGCTAGATACACATCAGGCAGAAAAGCCTCTATGGAGCCAGGGCAAGATGCAAATTTCAGGGATAATTGTCAATGAGTTTTGTTATGTCCATGGGAAATTGAAATGTCTGTTGCTGTTTTGTTTTGTTTTGTTTTTACCTTTAGTAGGTCAGCTATTTTCCAGTTAGTCCTATTGTGGGTTTATTCTTTGACCCTAAAACCTCTTAAATATCTCCCTGGTTCTTATAAGCACAGGAGGGTTTCTCCTCCTCTTGGTTTATTATAGTAGCTATCTCTTTATTCCAATCCATGTTACACACACTGCCAAGTTAATCTTCTTAAAACATCACTTGCCTCTTGCTAATTCCCTTAATTGAGAAATGACAATTGTCTTGTTTTTTTCCCATGATTTCTCCCAATCCAGCATCAGGAGCAAACCTGTTTTGTTCAAAAAACTATAAGTAATGTGAACCATGCCATTATTAGCTACTATTAACTCCCATCTGCTCATAAATTGTATCACTAATTCCTGAGAACACTGGAATTCAGACTCAAAGTCCACTTCTGCAAAAGTAGGAAGACCATGGTAGACATCAGATTAGTGCTAGGGGATATATTTCCTAATGTGAAGTCAATTCATATACATTTTTGCCATCCAAAAAAAAATTGTTAGGTTTTCTCTGTTGCTCAGGTAATGTTTTGTTTTTACTTTTAGTAGGTCAGATATTCCTTCCTTTCCTAAACCAAAGAAACCACACCATTTATCCAATATACTTGACCTCTCCCAAAACATGTTTACATGAGCCCCTCTTTCTTGTCTTCAGTTCAGGTCAGACTCCTCATGGCCTCTATTCTTGTGCCTTTGCTCCTGCTATTAGCCAACCTCGGAAAAGCTCCCACACATTTGTCCAGATCCTACCTATACTTCTATACATACCTCAGGTTTAATAGTTCAAAAATGGTTGAATAATGACAGTGTCATATGTTTTGACCTGATAGTTCAGGAAAAAGTCTCAAGGCTAAACTTCATTGGTCTACTTTAGATTTCATATCCATTATTAAAACAATCATCATGGCTGTCGGGATGCAGTGCTCTCATGGGCCAAACCTGAGTCTTATTGTCCCACTCACAGAGCCATGTGGGCAAAAAATGAGAAAAGACTAATTTCTCAAAGGAAATTTAATGTGCTATCATCAAAGGGGGGGAAAAAACTGAGCAAGGTGTGCATATATGAGATACGAAAGGTAGAAATTTACATGAAGGTAATGAAGCTTACACTTCAGGGAACTTCACTTGCACAGGTTTCTTCTAAGACCACGTATCTAGTTTTATATTTAAATTGTTGAATATTTTTTTAAAGAAAGGCCTACAAATTGCAAAAGTTCTAGGACCAGTAAAACCTGGATGTACCCCTGCTAAAAACATAAATATTTGTAAAATTAATAAATAAATGTTCCCAACATATTGGGCTCCTTATTTTTAGTAGAAATGAATCATTTAGTGGACAATTCATTCACTTTAAATTCTTCACAATAACTTAATGTCTTATCTTTTGACATTAACAGAAAAGAACTTAATCATTCACTTCAGATGTCTCCAGCTTCAGTATCTTAACATATTTTAACATACTCAGTATCTTAACATATTTTTCTCTGCCTGTGTCACAGACCCACTCAGATAAGACCCTTTTCATTGTTTTTCACCCCCTCGAACTGTGTTTCTAAATGAAATCTGCCTCCCAGTATCTCCATTCATGAGAGGCCTGATCAGTTATAGTTATTCGTGGATCACAATGTGGTTCCTCATAGCACCAATGTGAAGAAATGTGCCAGTGGTTCATGTTCACTCTAAACTGATATTCTCTCATAGTATTCTTTTTAAAAAAATTCCAAATTAAAATTATACTTCCATAGAGAGAACATGAAATGTAAGGTATATCTTATATTGGGGTGAATCTAGGGTGTGAGCCTTATCAAAGCCATTCAACTATAGGGGAGATATGTCAAAATTGGATCTGGGTAACCAGAAAATGTGCCCTTGTTTTTGAGTTTTCCAACTGCACTTTAATCTTCTTCTTGGCAGTTAAGGCCAAGGGGAATCTATCTACAAATGACAATTTCCACTTAATACCCCAGCAGGTGTCCAAGTCTATAGTCCTTTAGATGTGGCATTGCATTTGTCCCATTTATTCCTTAGTTTTCTTCCCTCTCTCACCTCCTACAAGAAATATGGCATGGAGACTGGGCAGTGCAATTTTGTTGCCTTTTTTTTTTTTTTTACTTTTAATTTGTTCAAATCAGAAGAAGGGGATGAGGGCAGGAGCCAGATGGTTGTAGCTAGAGTAGAAATCTACTACTGCAGAGCTTTGAGATTCTCAGATCTAGTGCAAGTCACAATTTTCTTGCAGTGAAAAGGGATGAAATAACAGAATAGTGACAAAAGGCTTCTAGCAGATTGAGCCCCAGTGCCCCATTTTCTCCATCCTGTCTACACACATGTAAAAGGCAGTGTCTTTTCCAGTCATTCTCCAAAGCCCCCATCAACCATGGACTACAGCAGATTCTCTTAAAGGTTGGGGGAAGGAGGAGGAAGACAATTCAATTATAATGAAAGAAATTTTTATCATAGGACTTAAAGAATTTACAAATGAGTATCATGAATTTCTCTTTAAAGTCCTTCAGCCCCTCAGTCACTTTCTTCCTAACCACTCACCAAATCCCAGGCACTTGATGTAACTAACCCTTAGCCCCTCCTTCTCCCTATGCACGTGAAGTAGAGAACAAATTGAGACTGAGGGAAAGAGGAACAATAAGGCTAAGGGTTAACCTCTTTTATCTTCTTATATTTGAGGAGATTCAGCCAATAGAAGATTCCTTTCATACTGCTCTCTGGACCATCTAAAGCCCTAGAAGATAACAGCACACAGAGGTCTGAAGAGAACTGATGGCTCCCTCCCCTAGTCTGTGATAAAGAAAACTGACTCTCAATCTTTTATGAAATAATATGTAAATGCAACTGAATATCCACTCAAATATCCACTTGTTAGGTTTTGTTTTTCCTCCCCAACCAGACATATAATGCCTCTTCCAATACTATTCCAACTCTCTCATACCAAGGTGTCCTACAATTCAATTCATTTCTATCACTAACTACCTGGAGTTAACATTAGACTCCACAGGTATAAAGGCTCATTCCCACAAAACTGCCCTTACTTTAGAGGCCAGTCAAAAGTGTTAGACCCCCAGGTACTCACTCTTCTGTCCAACTTGGTGACAAACGCAGGGATTCCAATCTCCTTTCTTCTCAGGTTCAATAATTTGCCAGAATGACTCATACAACCTGGGGAAGCACTTTATTTATTATTATCAGTTTATTTTAATGAATACTCGGGAATAGTCAAATAGAAGAGAGTCACAGGGCAAGGTATGGGAGTGGGATGCAAGGAGCTTCCATGTCCTTTCTAGGTATGCCACCCTCACAGCACCTGGATGTTTTCCCTATTGTAGAAATTCCCCAAACTCCATTCCATAGTTGTTTAGAAGTTTTTAAATGGTGGTTTCTTTATACTATAGATATAATTGATTAAATACTAGGGAACTCAATTGCTTATCCCCTCTTTTTTCCCCAAAGGTTGGAGTGAGGCTGAAAGTTCCAATCTTCTAATTAAGGGCTATTTTTTCTGGCAACAAGATGCTCCTGTCATCTTTATCCCTCAGGTAATTTCCAGGGGTCTTTGGAGTTCTGCTCCAGGAACCAGGTTCAGAGGCTAACTATCTCTCTTATTTTATTACACCATGTCAGTGTTTAACTGTCCTGTTTAAAAAAAAAAAATCCAGAACCACCCCGACCGATTCTGGCTCTCCCTTTTTATGCACTTTCCATATCCCCTTAAGAGATTGACCAGGAACCTCTGATTTGTTCTTGATAGGCTTTTCCCCATGTAACTAGTTCCCCTGTGGCAGAATTCTTTTATCTCTCTCCTCCAATAAATCATTCATGAGAACAAACATCCTCAGAGCATTAGAGTCGAATGCCCCCTACTTGCTCTTCTTCCCAGAAGGATTTTAGGAAGTCAGTGGTTGAGAGTGAAAATAAGTGGCTGACACCTCATTCCAGTCCCTTTTCATATAGGCATCTGCTCCTCTTTCCATTGACCTACAGGTTATTGATGCTCCAAAGAGGAGAAAGGATAATTTTTGAGGGTCCATGGAAGTGTTTTGGCTCTTACTTCTTCTTATTTATACTGGGAAACTCAGAGCTGGATCCTGAGACTTGTCAATGCAAAACTAAGAGTTTTGCTAGTTGAAATGGGATGGGGATGAGGACTAATTTGAGTGAATGTCTCTGTGCATTCCACCTGATAGCCTCCCCACCCCCACAAACAACAACAACAAAAACAATTCAGGGAAACAAAGCTTCCCTTTTATGTCATCAAGAGATCTTTCTTTGAAGCAAAAAACTCACTCCCTCCTGTGGCCCCAGATAGACTCCTCTGAGATGCTGAGGGCTTGAGCCCACGTTGGCTCATTTAAAATCCTGTTTAGGTCCCAGCATGTGGCAATGTGCTCTACTCTGATGACACTTTTCGTTTCTAATAATAGAGCAGATGAAGTAATATTGCAATTGATGTTCCCTGGGATTTGATTGGATAAGTGTATAAACTGTGGAGGGGGAAGGGGGTTGTATGGACAGATCACATTAGTATTCCTGTCCTATCAATGTGCGGGGCCGCGACCAACGTCAGCCGGACCGACTCCCTGCGTCTACCAGTCCCGCCACGAATTCATTTGGGATCCTTAAACAGAGAGAGGAGCCCGCGGAGAAGGGATCAAGGCAACCGATTAGAGCCAATTGCCTGCAGCGGGGACAGCCAGCCCTTCCAGGCCTGGCGACCGCAGAGGGAGGGGAAAGAGGCACTGAGCACCGCTGCGGGAAGACACTGAAGCAAGAGCGACACCCTTTCCCGTCCCCCCCCCACCACCACCACCACCTTGCAGCGCAGGCTTTGAAAGCTGCTCCCCCATCTGAATGGAAACTCGGAACCGTGGGGCAGCGCGTTCCTCCTCGCTCAGCCTTGCAATCCATGCCGAGAGGAAAGCGGTGCGAACCCACGCCAGCGTCCAGCTCCCGGGACAGGGCCGGCAATGCTGCTGAGCAGAACTTGATCGCGCCTCTTCACAGCTGGTAGTGGAAGCGATGCTGCACGGCACAGCCAGCGCTTCCCCTGCTCTCCTTCAANAAAGACAGGGTGAACTGGCTCGCTCACAAGGAGGGAGGGGTTGGGGTTGGGGTGGGGGGTGCTGCTTTGTGGTGAGACAGTAGCAAACAAACCCAAACAGAGAGCACGGGGCGCTGCGGAGGGGATGAAGAAACTGGCAAATCTTCTTCAGGCTCCAGAGCCAGAGGGGTTCCATGGCCAGGCAGGAGGTGACTGTTTTTGCCTGTTAACATCCTAGTCTTTTATCTCGTGCCACTTCATATCCATGTCCTAGCAGTAGCAGAGGGGAGCATCTACGTGGGAGTCCCAGCATCATTCTATAGTGACCTGGGAGTGGAATGATAGCTCTCCAAATAAGCTCTTGCTCTTCAGAAACATTCTGAATGGGTGGGGGCAAGTGGTTGTGCAAATAGAGTTTCCAGGATTAGGCTTGCTTATGGAAAAAAAACATTTGCTTTGGATAAAGAGACTTTCCATCTTTGCGCCTTAACTTTAAACAGTCTTTAGGGTCCTTGACAGAAGATGTGGGGAAGTGGCTCAGAGGTCAGTGAAATTTCCTTTATGTACACCGAAATAGGAAACTTTCTGATGACAAGTGTTTGGTGAAAGAAACTGGCTTCTTTTCCAGCTTGTCCAAGAGTTCAACACGCAAGTGGCTCTGTATCGAGAGTTGGTCATTTCAATTGGGGACGTCTCAGTCAGTTGCCCCTCACTTCGCGCGGAAATGCACAAGACAAGAACCAAAGGCTGTGAAATGGCCCGTCAGGCACACCAAAAACTGGCTGCCATCTCAGGGTAGGAGTCTCTTGGCATTATTTGATAATTTGTATATGAGGCATGGATACTGACAGAATGTTAATGGTGTCCAAGGGTCAGAGATGATCTTTGCAAATTCGGTATTTAAACAAATCACCCTAAGGTTGGAATTCTCTAGAGAGCTATAAACAAACTATAGGCCAAACCATAATCTGAAGGCTATAGGAGTCTTGTGTGTGGAGAGGTAGTAATAAGTGATTTATTTCTTTAAAAATTTAACTTTCAGTATGATGGCTGCATAATGGAATTGGGGACTTAAGATTTGAGGAGTGGGATTGAGAATCAAATTAAAGTTAAATTATCATGCCTCAAGATTATTTTGTCAGGGCTGGGGATGTGGCTCAAGCGGTAGCGTGCTCGCCTGGCATGCGTGCGGCCCGGGTTCGATCCTCAGCACCACATACAAACAAAGATGTTGTGTCCGCCAAATACTAAAAAATAAATATTAAAAAAAAAAAAAAAAAAAAGGGTAATTATTTTGTCATCTGCTGCCAAAGAAAAGGGCAATAATGCTGTAAGAGAGAAATCTTTGCATAAATTTAAGATTTAACAAACTATTTATACCATGAGTTAAAATTCCCTATGATTTAAAATAAAATCCCTAAAATAAAGTCTTGGATATAAATTACTCTCTTCACTGNTCTTAGTTACTCTCCTTATATCAAAGAAGACATTTGGCATTTGTGTTTTAGGGATTGGCTAGCTTCACTTAGCATAATCTGCTCTAATGCCATCCATTTCCCTGCAAATTCTATGATTTTGTCATCTGCTGCCAAAGAAAAGGGCTATGCTGTAGAGAGAAAATCTTTGCTAAATTTAAGATTTACCAAACTATTTATACCATGAGTTAAATTCCTATGATTTAAAATAAAATCCCTAAAATAAAGTCTTGGATATAAATTACTCTCTTCACTGTAATGATATTGAAAGTGAGGGGTTTTGTTTGTTTGTTTTTACAGATTGGAGAAATTCACAAATCTAAAAAAACCTAGGCCACTTTGTTCCTACAAGTTATTCAAGTCTATGTAAGGTGATAATAGAGTGAGTGAAAACTTTTCTCCTGGGACCCCATCTACTCCGTCTTGATCTCCATATTGGGAGAAAAGTTAGCCAGGGACTTGTTAACAGTTGCTATTTTAAAGTACTTACAGCAAAGAAGCACAGAAATTCTTGTACAAATACAATAATTTAAGTGCTTGTTTCAGTCATAATATATCTTTATCTTTATATAAAGAAGTTATATAACTTCTTTATCATAATAGAAGTTCAAATTAGTCAGACCCACCTACTAATGTTGTAAATTGATCCTTGTAGGAATTACATATAATTTCTTCTTCATCATCCTTAATTCCAATAATGACTATTACTGGTCACTATAAAAAAGACTGGAAAGCTCTATGCTGCCTTTCTTACTAGCTTACATTTGACAATAGTCATTTTATATCAGGAGAAAAGATACATCTTTCTAATTTCCTGGGAGTGAGGGACACAAATGTACTTAATAGGAAGTGAATCCAGGAAGTGTATTTTAAGAAATGCAGGCTATAATATATTTGAGAGACAAAGATAATGTGAAACATTAAGGGACAAATGTGAAGTGGAGAAAAAACAAAACAAGAAACATGAGGGGAGAGTAATGGTTTTAAAAAGTATAGAGAAACAATGTCTCACAAGAAAAGCAGGTTAGGACAAGCAAATTTCCACTCAGGGCTGAGGCATAGCAACTCTATAACCTTCATGTCTAAGAGTGTAGGATGGAGTTATATCCAGGATCCCTTTATGTGGAAACTCAAAACAAGAACTCATTCTAAGCAGAGAAAGTAGAAGAAATGAACAAGTTCAGTTCAGAGTATTTTTCTGTACATATGAAATTCAGTTCTTCTAAGTTTTAGGAAAGAAGAAATCTGAAACTATTGGCTGAAAGTTGAGTTTTGAGGATTTGAGGTAGATTGTATTTACTTTGTTGCTTATCTATTAACTGAGGGTCAATGGTTAAGGGGGGAAGTTTTTTATAAGAATTCGTGAGAAAATATGGTATTCTTAGATCTTTGCAAAGGTAAAGCTAACTTCCGAAAATTACCTAGGATAAAATTTGACACATTCCTCCCTTGAAAATAATTAAATGCAGTTTAACATTCTTTATAAAAGGTGACAGTGATATAATTGAAGGAAATTCCTCTGGTTCCTCACCTTCAGGGCTCCATCAATGAAGAATGTGATTTCCTTTTTGCAGAATTCCATTTCTGATATTGCTTGTTATGTGGCTTCTCATTTCAAGCCTGACGTGAAGGCCGGTAGAGAGACTGTAAGATTCCTTTTACAGTATAAAGCTAGGGTGAGAACAGCAAAAGTTCTTCCAAAAGTAAAGAAAAATATTGGATTTCTTGAGTGCTTGCTATTTGCTGTCACAATCCAGCTAATTCATAAAATAGGCATCTCAGGAGGGATTATTATTCTTATTTTATTAAGAAGGCCCAGGGAGATTAAGGAAGTTGCTCAAAGACCCAGCTACAAAGTCGCACCTTTGATTCAACCCCCATGTTTTCTTGCTTCTGATATCCATGCTCTTTTCTGATGATCTTTTAATGATACCATTTCAAGAGTTGTGTAAAAAGGAAAAAATACTAACAATGCCAAAATATTGATAAACCTTAAAGAGACTAGGCTAACTGAAAAAAATCTAGTCATAATCATAGTATATGATTATGTTGATATGCAATGCCCAGAAAAAGCAAATTTATAGGGACAACAAGTAATGATTACATAGTACTTCGATGGGAACAGGTAGTGACTCAAGATGGACTCAAGTAATCTTTTTAGAGTGATGGAAATATTCCAAAACTGGAACGTGGAAATATTCCAAAGTACAACTCTGCATATAAACTAAAAACCAGTGAATTGACAACTAAAAGTGAATTCATTTTATAGTATATAAAGAATATCTCAATAAATGTTTTTTAAGACACCATCACCATACTTAACGTTTGGTCTTTTTTTGGCTTCATTCTTTTCTACAGATGTAGTTTGTAGTGAAAGGATATAAGTTAGAGGGATGGAAAAAAAATAAGTTTTGCTCTCCACGCATCCATCAAGATACCTATCTGATAGCTAGCCTCTAAGCACTGATGCTTTTGTAGGAGTACAGGTGGAAGAAAGGCAGGAGTTGAAGACATTAGTAAATTCACCAAAGAGTTAGTGAATTCATTGCTTACCACTACCCCTTTCTTGTCCACCAGCTGAACCTTGGGCCAGAGGAGGGAGATGGGATTGAAAGTAGACAGGGTAAAAAGATGAAAGAGAGAGGAAGAAAAAAAATTATGAGTCAGAATTAAGCCACAAATGCTACTACCTCCTTTTCATCCCTAATCAAATGAATCACTCCAGGTATGGTAGTAACCACAAAGGAGAAAACCCAGCCTGAGTTTCTCATGACCACCCTGGGTTAGAAATGTATCTTTCCCAACGCAATCAAATACTTTCTCAAATGGTGTTAGGTAAGTAGCTGTTTCAGCAACAGCCTTTTATTTCAGAGGCAGCAAGTGTCTTAGCACAAACCCAGCCAGGTGAATCAGAAGTCTTCTCGGCCTGATATGATTTACCAAGGTTACTAAACCTTTACAACTCAGATCTTTTCCTACATATTAAGGCCGGAGGGGCCTTAAAGATTATTTGCATTGAGGATGTATCTCAGTGGTAGAGCACTTGCCTAGCATATGTGAGGCCCTGGGTTCAATCCGCAGTAAAACACACACACACACACACACACACACACACAAACACACACACACACACACACACAGATTTGAAGATCACTTGCAAGAGTAGTCCCCCGCCCCTGCAAAAAAGTAGACGTTTTAAGCAGCAAATCTTTCCTTCAATCTAAATGTAGAAAGTCAAATCTAGAAGACAGGCCAAAGTAGCATTGCTATGTACTGTTTGAGGGTATATGTATGTATCTATGCACATGCATGCTTTCATATCAGTGGGTAATGGTCCAGACCCTGTCTCCTTGGACTTCCTTCCCAAAGTGACTTCTGCTCCAGAGTACTTTATATTTGAGGAGTCTGAGATTCAGAAGATTAAGATGAATTTAGAGGCAACTTGGCAGAGTATACAGGAGATTTTGGTCAGACAGATCTGGAATAAATACCACATTTTATGACCTTGATGAAAGTAATGTTCTATCAGTTCCTTCATCTGTAAACTAGTTGTTCTGTTCGCTCATGGAGTACTTGAGAGGACTAAGAGAACTCAATATGCAGAGAAGGGACAACATGCCCAGCCTGTCTGATGGACACTCTGCCTATCAGAGGCTGCCTAAGACTGGAACCTGAGTCTTTTGCTCCCTGGTCTAGTGCCTATTCTGTCAAACATTCCACCAACTCCTGAGAATGATGAGAGCACAACACACAGGGGAGGGGTGACCCAGAAGTGCCACTGTCCCCCAGCAAATCCCAGTAGCTGATGCTGTGGTGGGCTGGTGGTTAGGATTCCTGTCTAAGGCTGCTTTTGTGGTATCTGTGTTAAACAGAGTCTTCCTCATGCCAATACCTTCTGTTAATGGCTGCTGAAGAAACTCCAAGTGTGGAAGGGCATATGCCAGATCTTAAAAATAAGATTTAAGTATGCTAATGTGAGAGGCAAGATAGTGTAATGGAAAAGAGCATTGACTCTAAATCAGATTAGATCTGGATAAAATTCTGGCTTTACCACTTACTAAGGGTACATGTGCAAGTTGATATGCAAATTGCTTCACAGAGTGGCAAGTGGCCATCTGGTATAGTGGCTAAGTACATAAACTTGGGGGCCAGACTGGTAGTGCTACCATAGTTCACAACCTTGGGCAAAGGCATTATCTCTCTGCCTTAGTTTCCTAATCAGCAAAATAAGGTTAATAAATAATAGGACCAAATCATATGGCGTTTACAAGGGGCAAGTATTTAGGAAGCTGCCTTTTATATAGTACATTTATCTTATTATTAAGTTTGAGTTGATGTTAGTATAATTGTGAAGATATAAATTTTAAGACATAAAGTTCAGGTTGTCAAGATACATTTATATAAAAATGTATATTAATCCATCAAATATTTTTCAAATAAATATTATGGCTGGAATAAATTTTTGTTTCTCTTTGTTTCTTACATTATATTTTGAGGAATTTTCTATGGTGAAATTTTCCAGAAAGCCACCAAAAGGCCCAATCTTGAACACCTTACAGATAACATGGAGAAGTCATTAGGTTCAGACATATTTTCTTTGTTTATATCAACTTCATAAGTTATATAATACTTAAATTTTTTTAAATCTAGTTCTGTTGTAGCCTGTGTGACATTGGACAAGCCCATTAAATTCCCTGTGCAACTAAATGAGAGGGTTGAACTGAATGGCTCTTCGTCTCATGGCTTCATCATTTATTTCAGTATTCAACATTAATTGATGTAAAATCACATAGTTTTTGTTTACAGACAGACCTAGGAAATAAGAAGCACCACATAGGGAGTTTGATGATTAAATTCCAAAAATAATTTTCTTTTTGAATCTGAACATATACTAAATTCATAAGAAGAATCTTAATTTCCTGATGTTTTTTGAAGCATTGTAACAAATTATCCTAGAGCTCCATAAATACAGATTTCATGATTTTCCCTCCAGCAATGATTTCCTGACCAGCCAAGCCTGTGTTTCTCTCATTTTCTCCTTCTCTCTGCCTCTTCCCTCCTTGGTTTGTTTTGGTTTGTTTGTTTCCTATACAAAATTCCTGCTCCATTTTTTTTTCATTCCCACTTCTAGTAGGTTTCTGGTCCATTCCCTTGCTCCATTTTTTAGGAAGAAGGAAAATAGAACTGCAACTTAGTAAAGTTCCTTTTGACACTGTGGCCAAGACCACAGCAATGACATGAGTTGTGAAAACGTGGAAGGAGAGAGCTCAGTGACCATGGTCGCAAGTTCTCAGTTTTCTTTGAT
Source organism: Marmota marmota marmota (assembly GCF_001458135.2). Classification (NCBI taxonomy): domain Eukaryota; kingdom Metazoa; phylum Chordata; class Mammalia; order Rodentia; family Sciuridae; genus Marmota; species Marmota marmota. The sequence continues at coordinate 4,560,574 of NW_025999990.1, read as the reverse complement.
CCACAGGATGGAGGAGGCCTTAAGTGGGCAGTGACAGCCTCTGCTGTTAGCAGAAGAGCCCTGCAATTGGCAAGCATGCCAGGCCACCCACTCTGTCCTTTATTTTCCCTTCCTATGACAGGTGTTTTGCTTTATAATTTTAAATTCTAACTGGCCAAATAGTAAAAGGCAAGTTATGTCTACACCAAACGAATATGCTATTCTTTGAGATAATGATGAAAGCACAATTCTGCATTAGTTTGTTAGGGCTATAATTTTAAAGTGCTACAAACCGGGTGGCTTTAAGCAACAGAAATGTATTTCCCCACAGCTCTGAGGCAAGAAGGTTAAGGGGAATGTTTCAGCAGAGTTGGTTCCTAGTTCTAAGGACTATGAGGAAGAATCTACTCCATATGTCTCCCTTAGCCTCATGCCTAGCTGGCCATCATTGGTGCTCTCCAGTTTGTTGAAGTATCTCTGTCTTCAGCTTCACATGGTGTTTGCTTTTGAGTGTGTCTATATTCAAATTTCTCCTTTTCACAAGGACACAATCAGATCAACAAAAATCAACTGACAATACACACGTGGAGTGACTACTTTCTCTGATATGCAGGGAAGTACTGGGCAGATGGCAGCCCCTCGGTGGTGTGAACACTATTGGTTAAGGACCATAAACATACTGTGGAGCACATGACCAAGTACCAACTCACATTAGATTAGAGAGTGCTCTGATTAGCCACTAAAATCAATGTGAGAAGGGATCTAGAAAAGTGTTCCTCCATTATCTGCAAAGTTGAGCCTTTTTATGTTCTGAACAGATTGAATTATTTTCACCTTGTTAGGGTTTTCTCAATGGATATTCCAATTAAAAGTTGAGTCTAGGATGAACTTTAGGAAAATTCATCATCACTTTATTGTTTATACTAAGAAGTGCAAGAGGGCAAGGCTGTGTTTCATTATCTGCACACAATGAATGGCATGTTCAGTGACAATGCATGCCTTGCTTGTTCATTAAGTTTACTTGATATTTCAAAGTGTATTCTTAAAAGGAACTGTGATGTGATACAAACTTTAGTAAGAATTGAGAGATTAGATTAGTTCACATTTTATGAAATTTCTATTATATTTGATTGCTACTTTTACTGTTTTATAACTCTAAAATCAATGTTGGTTTTCAAATAATGGAGGACTTGAAGAGCATATCTAAGATTAATTTCTGAAGCATAAGCCCTCATTATTATAACCAACCAGGGGTCAGTGTGTTATTTTACAATTACTCACGAGTAATTATGTTTAATATCATCATTATATCTCCCTGCTTGGTGCCTTTATATTGAATAGTTAAATAATAGTTACTATTGAGATCGTCTTTTAGAATTGTTCTTTAAACTTTTAGCTCTTGGGTGTTTAGTTGTGCTGCATCCCAGAGACATCTGTATACATCATGGCTTCAGAGCAATACCTACATTGCCTATTTATTTCCTTCACTTTACTTGATTTAAAAAAAGGAAAAAAGAAAAACCTCATGAAAAATCTTTAACTGCTTGTATACACACACACACAGAGAGATATAAATGTGTGTGTATATATATATACACACACATATATTTATAAACACACTAAACTTATTTGTGAAATTGTTAGGATAAAGCATCCAAGCCTTTAAATAGAACTGATTTAGCAAATAAATGTTTTCAACCTAATGAAAGGCTCTAGATACACGCGGGCTAAAACAAACAAACAAAAATCAACCTAAGGTTTGTAGCTGTAGATACATAGTTAAATAATAGTAGACAGCTATTTAATTGAGTTTAAACAAAAGGGGCTATATGCATACTAACCTAGAAGTCAGACCCCCTAGTATATTCCTCCACTAAGAATATCTTGAGGCTCCCCCACTCCTTATCCTCTCAGTTACCAAGTCCTATAGTGTTTTATCTTTTTCAGTGTCTAATCTTTCTTTACCCTTTTCCCCATTTCTGTGGCCACCCTCTTAGTTCAAAAATATATCCCCCCAGGCCATCAACTATTCTTCTACCTCCCATCTGATCTCCTTACCTTCAATTTCTCACCTATTCTCTTCGATTTATTCATCAGATTCAGCCTAATCCTCCTGAAATCCTCCTCTGATCTTGTTATTTTTTTGCTTTAAAACTTCCAAAGATTTCCCACTGCCTAAAGCAGTGTCTCTTCAGATGTGATCCTTGGATTGTCAGTACTGGAATCACCTGCCCTCAGACCTAACGAGCTAAAACCTCTGGGTGTGAAGCCTGGAAACTCAAGTTGTTAACAAGCATCATTGCATCCCCTAGGAGATTCTGGAACATGCTACGTACGAGGCCTGTCAGCCTAACACAGTGATTCTTAACCTGAGCTGCACATGGAATCACTGGGGCAGTGTTAAACATTTGCTATGCCTAAGTTCCATCCCTAAAATTTCTGACTTAATTGGCCTGAGATGCAGTCTGAGCATTGGGATATTTTTTAAAAGCTGCTTATATGATCATCTGTATCAGAAAGGATTATGTGGCTACATTTAACAAAAAATTTTAAAGTAGCAGTTGCTTAAAAACACCAGGCTTTATTTTTGCACAGAAAAGTCTTAGAATGGACAATTTAGAACTGGGGATGGTGACTCATGTAACCATGGTTCTGTTGCTCATCCTTAGTTTGTGGCTTCCACCTGAAACCTCACTTTATGATTCAAAATTACTGCATTGGGTTCCCAACTAGAAGGAAGAAAAGAGGAAGGGCAAGAGGCCACAATTCCAGCTGCATCACCACCTAAGCAGTTCCAAATAGAACCTCTTTCTGAACTACATCACATTGTCACATCTAACTGCACACTTTCACCTAAAAGGTTTTATTTTCCCTTGCCACATTAAATGAGAAATTTATAGCTAAGAAAAAAGAAAAAAAAGAGAGAGAGCAAATGAAGATTGAGAAACAACTAAAAATCTCTGTCAAAAGTACCCTACCTATATGCCTGGGCTTAGCTTTTACCACTTAACTTTTAAAGTCTCCACTTCTTCACGCTGTTCTTTTTAATTTCTTACATGTATGTAACAGGAAAACTATCCTATTAGTCTAGACAGATGGTTTCTGTATGTAAAGGCATACTCGTTAGCTCAAAAACTAAATAATAAGTCACTCTCCTGAATGTCAGGGTCTTATAGTCTCATTATGACCTCCTGTGCTTCTCACAATGAAAGACAAAACAGAGGAAAGCATCAGTTTTGGTGTTCATCAAAAAATATGAGGCACAAAAAACACTGAAGAGGGCAGGAAGTTAGACAAGATGACTTTGAAGGGATTTGAGTATGAGTTTCACCAAAATAGGATATGAAATGAGATAAGACCTGGAAGGAATATAGGTAAGGACACTCAAGAAATCAGTTTTCAAAACTTACCTGACATTGAGAGAGACTAAAAAAAAAAATTAAAAAAGTTTTTTGAAGCCACCTTTAGTAAATCAAAGAATTTCATTTCATCAAGAAGTTAAAATCTGATCTGCTGTTATGAATAAAATGTGGGCAAGCAGCTATACAACCAACTTGAGGAGGCAGGAAGGTTTTCTGGATATGGGGATAAAGTACAAAATGTTCTATGATCCAGATTTTAATGAGCTCATTAAGGGAAATTGAACTCAAAGCTCAGTATCTCCTATAAACACTGCTCTATAGTTAGGTTATAAATCATATTTAACCCATAATTCCCTAAATTATAAACCCATTCATTACATATGATAGTATTTTGTATGGGAAACTCTATTTGTGGCCCAACTCCAGGAGTCATCTCTCTATTTGGGAATCTATTCATGGAGCACCCACCATATGCCACCATATGCCATGTGTTCTTCCAGGTGCTACAGACACAACCACTCTGAACAAACTAGAGAAGGTTTCTGCATTCATGCTGTGGAGGGAAGGGGTGACCAAGATGAAACAAGCAAAAAGGGCATTTCAGATAGTGATAAATGCAGTGATAAAAATAAAGCAGAATAATATGAAAGAATTATGGATGCAATGTGGGAAGTTATTTTCAGATAGGGTGGTTAAAAAGGATCTTCTGAGCAGTGACATCCTACCTTAATATCTTATTTTGAGAAGGAATTAACTATGTGATAATCTGAGAGAAAAGCATTTTAGGCAAAGGGAACAGCAAGTGTAATGTTCCTAACTATGAACTGACCTTCGCATGTTTGAGGAAAAGAAAGCAAGCTACAGTATTAGTTCAAAATTGGCTTTAGCTGTAACACAGTCCAGATATCAATGATTTAAATACATAAATTAAAACCCCAATAGTGGGGACTGGGGTGGTGGCTCAGTGGTAGAGCACTTGCCTAGCATGTGTGGGGTGCTAGGTTTGATCCTTAGCACCACATTAAATAAATAAATAAATGTATTGTATTCATCTACAACTAAAAATATAATTTAAAAAAAAACAGGGGTGGGCCTGGCACTGTATGGCACACCTGTTATCCCAGCAGCTCAGAAGCTGAGGCAGGAGGATTACAAGTTCAAAGCCAGCCTCAGCAAAAGTGAGGTGCTAAGGAACTCAGTGAGATCCTGTCTCTAAATAAAATACAAAATAGGGCTGAAGATGTGGCTCAGTGGTCAAGTGTCCCTGAGTTAAATCCCCTGTACCAAAAAAAAAAAAAATGCCAGGGGTGGGACATTACAAGCATTGTTCATAATTCAAGGATACCAGGATTGAGATTTCTGTAGTACTCCAAGTGTTTTCCTCAAGGTCCCAAGATTGCTATTGCAGTTCCAGAAATCGTCTGATGTACTTATCTCTCTCTTCATACCAGTTATCTAGTGAGAATAAAACTCTCCTAATCCATAAGCTAAAGCCCAGGACACCATCTTTAGCAAAACTGGGGAAATGGGAAAAGTGAGAATCTTAGATGTGGGAAGTAAGGAAAGGATCTGAAGTGGGAAGAAAAAAGTAGAAGGAGATATTTAGCATTTCCCTGTCCTTCCTGCCCATTCTCTTTTTAGTTTGTTCCTTCACTTATTCATTAAACATTGAACACCTATTATGGGCCAGATATTGTGCTAGGTTCCAGAAGTATAAAGATGAAAAAAACATAGTCCCTGCACTTAGAAGTGCTGAGCATCTAGCATCTGGATGGAGACAGACATGTAAACAAACCATTGCCAAACAGTGTGATAGATGCTGCAGTAGAAATATCCAGATGAGTGAAGGTAGACAGGAGGCAGCAGTCAGCTCTGCCTCAGGGGGCATAGCCAAAGAGGAAGACTTCAGGAGGGGGATGATGCCATTTGGCTGGGCCTTGTAAAGCAAATAGGAATGTACTTTCTCTTTTATTTGTGGCTTCCTGCCATGGGTAAACCTCATGAGACACTCTTTGTAGGTCTTGCACCAAAAGGAGACAGAAATAGTTTTTATTCATTTATTTATTTAGAGATGGGGTCCTACTAAGTTGTCCAGAGTGGCCTCAAACTCCTGGGCTGAAGTGATCACGGGTAGCTAGGACTAGACCTGGCCAGAAATAGGAGTTTAAGAGCCTACTATATGTTCTGCCCTTTGCAAATATTGCTTCATGATTAAATGAGTTCTTCAGAAATAATATTTTCTTACAGGCCAGTGAGATAACGTTTTTAAAGGCTGGCATGCTGACTGGGAAGTAAATTTACTTGCACATGTCAGAGATTGGCCACAGTGACCATAACACAGAGCCAACTATGTAATTGGGTGGGAGCTGGAATTATTTCACCAGTTCAAGAATGTCAGGATTGAGGCCCTTGTCATTCTTTTGACTTTTCCCTATGGTTCCAAGATGGCTGTCCTCTTCAGGGCGAATGCATTTCCAGGGTTGTCTCTGGATTCTAGGTGAGGCACACGTGGAAGCTTTTCAGAGAAAGCAAAATGCTAGGGTTTTTTGTTGTTGTTGTTTTTGTTCTTTTTGGTTTTGTTTTTTTAATCATCACTTTGTAGTAAACTGGGGTTCTGAAAATTTGACATATTTGTTTAAACTATTTGGTGGGCTGGGGTTTGAACACTAGTCTCCCTGGTCTTTATTCCAGCCACTCCATGGGCTGTTCTCCCAGACTGACCCTTTCTTTCTTGGACTGCCCCAGGATTCCTTTCATTTTCTTCCACTGCCACAAACTATTATTTCCACTTAGAATCTCTCTCCTCCCCTGAACACACTTCAGAATAAGGATCTCTTCAGCTGCCACACACAGCGGACTTGAGGGCTTTTAAGGTTTTCTCAGCTACTAAGAAAAGGAAAACAGGATGGAAGAATAACAAAATTATGGCTTTACTGGAGCTGCCAGTGGAATGCAAATGGATCTTGGCTCTGCATTCCTGAGGTCTCAGCACTTTTCTTTGGACCCCAAATTTTTCACTTTCTTCCCTCATAACCACATTTACTCAAATTGCTCTATCCTCAGGCACTGTCCTTCTGGGTTGTGATTATGCAAGTCCTAGAAATGACCCTGAAGGACCAGACTTTGTTCAGGCATGGCTGGGCTGAATTCTGGGTATTTCAAGAGCTGATCTGTCTCTTCAAGGCAGAAGACATTATAAGCAGGAACAGGATATCCTATCACCACAATGACAGTGGCCACCCAGCTCCCTTTCAGGGTGCCAATGAGCACAAGAGTAAAAGAGAAATGCAGGTGAGGGTGAGGAATGGTACCAAGGGCTGGAGGGTCTCAAATGAGAGACAGCTTCCACTGGGATGATAGGACCCCTCATAAGAAAGTAGCCTTTTTATTCTTGCCATCTACTCATGAGCTGAGGACATATGTGAAGTTGATAGGTCCTCCCCCCTCAGATATTCTTTATCAGTAAGCAGATAATTTCTCATGTTTCATTTTCAGTATCATATTCTTATTATTCCATTACCTTGAATATTGCCACTTGTCTTATAATCAAAAAGGAAACCATCCCTCTTATCCTCACCAAATATATCTGATATAGGAAAAATTCAAGTGGGAAATTTATCCCCAAAATGGTCTCTGATGTATAGTACTACTTAATGTTTCTTGAATTATATACCTCAAACATTTTGGATTTTGTGACTTCATTTCTGTTTTTTTATCTATTCTTATTGTAAGAGAGAGAGAGAGAGAGAGAGAGAGAGAGAAAAGATGGGGCCCATGCATATTTTTCCACAGAGTAAGAAATCAATAAACAGTGTCTAGGATCCATCATCTTAAGACTTGTTCCTGTTCTTACTAGTGGTTTATTAATTTTTATAAAGATGTTTGTTTTTGTGTTGTGATATTTTTCCCCTAGGCATTGTTCATAAGTAGTAGCCAAAGTAGACAGGTCTTCTCTATGAGGACCACAATATGTCTTTACCCCCAAGTAATGTAGGTGAAGCAGGTGTAAATGGTCAGGAACTTTCTGGGACTGGGACTTAGGAATATATAGATTGGATGAGGGCATCCATGGGAGAGAGAAATGCTCACTCTACTGGAGGGTGAGTGGAAGGTCTCTCCCCATTTGGGTCAGTTCCCTTGGCTATCACAGGTGGCCAAAAGCCTCAGAATTCATCATTTTTAGAGGGTAGCTGTGGGAGGGTAACCTGTAGACATTTGAGGAGCCTTCTATGTGTGCACAGCCAGAGGGGAGAATGGTGGTAGCTCCCACTAGACAGCACACCATCAGGAGACAGGACACATCAACCACCTACTAAGAGTGACTCCACAAGGAAGAAAAAGATTTGACAGATTGCACTGGGTAAGTCCTATGAATCTTTCACCTCACAAGCCACATTTTCTGTCTGTCTGAAGTTTGAGCTTGAATGGCTGCATCTGTTTGAATACTGTACCATTGTTGAATAACGAGGAAACTGCTTAGATTATTTTAGGCCTCAATATCCACCATGGTACAGAATCACTCTGCAAATGTTCCTTCCATAAAACAAGCCATATCAACTGTTTTTATATTCATAGATTCAGTCTTTTGTTTTCTGAGGAAGAAATGTGTTTTAAGCTACCAAATCTGTTCAGACTTAGAGTGGATTTAAATTTTTCTCTAAATCTGCATATCAGGTTATTGTAAGGCGCCACCGTACATCTCATGTGAAAATTTGAAGTGACTTCAGGTATCCACTTAGGTATAATCTTTCTAGAAGCAAGGCGAGCACAGTTCATTCCGGGAGAGTCTTGCTTGACGCGTCAGCATTCTAAAGGCATTCTCCAGCTTCTGAGGAGGAAATTCTGTGGGATGTGAGGGGGAACAAGGCAGGCGAGGAGAATGATTCAGCTGAAAAAGAAGAAAGGAAATGGGGAAGGAGGGCCGAATTAGTTCTTTGGGAAATATGCTGACTAAGGAGTTGGTACTGCCAAGAGATGAAGGGATGAAGTTGAAGGGAAATAAAAGGGACTGGTGGATCTCAGGACAAGAAGCTGGAGGCAGTGTGTGACTCAGGGTCTTTGAACTCATGTCCAGCTAGGGCCAAGATAGATGAGGGTGTGAGTGCAAGATCACGTGCCAAGGCGTCTGAAGCAGGCTGTGGCAACCAGGTTTCATTGGTTGCCAATTCCCATGGGCCAAATGTGCGGTTTTGATGCTTCTTCTTCTTCCTTTTTTTTTTTTTAAATCTTATTTATTTTTGTTCCATTTTTTAATTGTTTCAGTATAGTTGTACATAATGGTGATATTCATTGTTACATATTCACATATCTGCACTGTATAACAGTATAAATTGGTCAATATTATTCCCCAGGATTTTTTCCTGTCCCTCCTCTCCTCTGTCCCCCTGGTCCCTTTCATCTACTCCACTGATCTCCTTTAGATTTTTATGAGATCCACCTCTACCTTTACCACAGATATGTAGCTTATTTTCTAAGAGACCATGAATCCATGTTTGTGTATGAAATACCATGGTTTTGTACGTTGGCCAGTGTTTTCTGACTCAGGGGGCCTCAGCCTTCTGTGTCTGCCTCTGTTAGTTATCACCTCCTTGCTCAGAATATTTGCCAGTTGTTGATGGTGGACAAATTGAGAAGTGCCTGGATATTTTATAATTTTGGATTTGTATTAGTCATTGGTATCAGTGTCACCTTCTTAATTTCTTTGTTGCTTTCACAGTGGCATGTGGTAGAGATTAAAGATTGTCAATATCATTCACCTCATAAAAAAATCCTACCAAATATAGAAAAAAAGGAAATACATTTTAGTTTTGAGTTATTAATTAATGAAGGCCAATCCTATTTAATTAGCCTTAGGAAACTAGAATTGAACCTAAGGAAGGAATGATAATATTTGTACATTTGTCCTAAAGTCAAATTGCTTGAAAGACCCTCTTTTGCCAGGAAGGCAGTTACTTAAATGATTATATAATTCACATATTATTCTTTTGCATTAAACAGGAACCATTAATCATCTTATGAGCAAGATCAAGCCTGTCAGAGTCTGAGGTCTGCATGCGTATCATATATCAAATATACACATTTTACTTTATCTAAGTGAAGTCCTAAGGGGAAAAAAAAGTCTTAACCTGATTTCTTGTTATTTATATGATTTAGTAGCTGGTAGGATTTAACTGAAAGAGAATACCATATATGACACACTGACAAATTTTACTCTATAAGAGTTATGGCTGTATCTGCATAGTTATTTCTGAATTCCCAAATGAGTGTTCATTCTATGATCAGATTTTTTCTTCTCATGGCTATGGAAACTGTATCTAACATTTCCTTTTGTATATTGAATCTGTCCCTGTTCTAAGACTAAGATTGAACGCAGCCTGGAATTATCCATTCTTCTCATGCCTTCCTCTGTTTACCTCTCCCTCTTCTAGAAAAGCAGTCAGGTGAGATGAGACTAAAGGGAAGGGGATTTGGACTAGAAAGACATTGGTGTGACATGCAGAGGAAAAAAAAATTTAGGGAAGAAATTTGTGCGTTTGGAAGAAACTAGATCAAATGGCTGACTTGTAAGGTTCATGAAAACTCCAAGATCCACAAATTCTATAATAATTTAACTTTGTCTTGATAGCTTCTTCTAGTCATAGATTTAGCACCTATATATGTGATTTGGCATCAATATTTCAAACATTATTATTATATTACTAATGCAATTATACCTTCTGGAGTTTTCAAGGTTAGTAAGGTTCCTAACTCCTGCATTTTCAGGGTTCTTTAATTTTTTATTGTTTATTACCATATTAGTCCCTAAGGAATAAGTGCACATGATCAATCTGCAACCACAGGCCCCACACAGCAATCATTACTGTCCACAGGCCCCTTAGCACAGCTTCCATGCCATCATCTTGACAAGTCCAGGCAAAGGTGTTGTCTTAGGTATTCTGAAAACAACCAGTCCCTAGAGTGGTGGGGTGGTACTGGGGTCCATCCTGAAGAGGGAGAATAGCCACCACACTATCTCCATGCCAAGGGCTGGAAAAAACTCTACCCATTTTTTAAACTGTTGATGTATTTTTAGAATCTTTTGCCTCTGCTTCATCTCATCACTGAGGCTGAGTCTCATCTAGGGTTCAGGTGGTAAACAGACACCATTCAACCTCCTACAGCACTATTCCTTCTTCCAGACGTATTTCCCAAAATCTATTTCCCCACACCCCACAGGGACAAGTGAAACCCCAGGAATTTCCCCAATACATATTCTGGCAATGGAGGTGGAGATGAAGACAGAAAAAGATTCAGAAATAGGAGAAGGTGTCCTTGATCTGGGGCCTTCTCTACCCTAGCTCAGCAAGCTAAGTTAAATGAATAGTTGAAGAAACAGCTACTGGGACTCGTATTCCTTCTCAGGCATCTGATGGAGTCCTCTCACCCTACCTACCATTGCAGGGTCTACAACTTTAGAGCTAAGTGGGTACTGTGTGATATCCCTTGATTTCCTGGAGTCCTAGAGGGCCCTAAGAAGTGCACTTACCCTTAGTTGAATAAACAGAATCCATTGTCACCATGGATATTCTGCTTTCCCAGAGCAAAGTGCTTCCACTTACATTAAGGACATTTAATCCTTACTACACCTTTATGAAGTGGGAATCATTATCTCTGTTTTACATATGAGGAAACTGAAGCTCTGAGAGGTGACTTGCCTTCACCACATGACCCGAGAGCATGGAGTGAGAAGCCATGGCCTTGCCCTCCATCCCACAGGGCTCCTCTCCATTCACTCTGTTATTTATCTTTAAGGGAATTTTTTTTTTTTAGCTTGCAACAGGCAGATTCTTTTATCTCTTATGAGCGAATACCCATCTCCATTTTTATTTCTTGCACTTATCTGCCTTCAGTTGTTGTTCTGATGTATTATACAGATCTGAAGAATCTCCATCACAGAAGTGACAGCAGGGTGCGAATTCACCACAAGGGAGAAGTAATTTAGCACTTTGCTTAGTTTCTATGGGAGTATACTCTGGTATACTTGCACCTAACCTGTTCCCAACTGAAGCCCTGGTGGAGGGGAATTTGTGGGTGTGAGTGGAACATTGAATTACTAAATCCTAGAGTTTTTCAATCCAATTAACCTTGCCTTCAGACACTTCACCAAAGAAGTGGAAGACATGGCAAGCAGTCTTTTTCTAACCTGCAACCTTTGGTCTGAAAAAGTGATGGGTGAGTTCTACTTTTCCTAGGCTCAAGGTACCATCCATTTCCAACTCCACTGCAATTAGGAAGGGATAATGGCAGTAATGGCCAAATTCTAGTTCAGCTGACACTTTTGTGAGACAGTCGGGTCTGAGTCTGCAGGTGCTCCAGCCAGCTTACTTAGGCAGTGAGCAAATAACACTACCATTTAAACACCTACCAGTATTTTACAGAAATACAACCTTGGAGTTTCTGGAAATGCTTGGAGAGGCTGCAGCCAAGCAGGTGGGGACTCAGAGATATTGAGATCTGAGGGCCAATGCTAAAGGATTTGGAGCTATGAGTACAAGTGAGAAAAGCCTGAGACACTCCAATTTCCCTTGAATTGAAGCTCTTCGTCTGCCCTCCAGCCTTTCCCTTGTAACCAGCTCTAAAGCAAAACATTCAAAGCTCTCTAAAACCTGAGCAGTAACAAGAATATGCACTTTTCTAGCTTTCAAGACCAAATACCCTGTGAAAATCGACTAAGAAATCACAAGAGTGATATGCCCATGTACTTTTAGCTCAAGAAAGAGTAATTATAGGAGGTTTCAAGAGGCTCCATTATCCAGTTGCCACTTTAACTTGCAGAAGCTAATGCTTAGAGGGTAGGGTCCCGGGACACCACTCTTGAGAGATCCTGATTTCAGCAGGTATTAAGCAGTGGTTCTTCGCCCTGTTGCACATTATAGTATTTAAAAATTATTATACCTGGGCTCCACCCCAGATAAATTAAACCAGAATGTCTGGGAGCAAAGTGAGGGAATGATAATTTAAAAAATTTCTACAGTTGATTTGAGAACATATAGTAGAAATTGAGAACCACTGGTATAGAGGAAAATGGTCAGAATTTGTCAACAGAAGACCGCCCCCACCCCATTTAGAATTTCTGCCAAGCTTTTTAACAGGATAATTTTGATCACATAATTGACCACTCTGAGCTGTAGTTTTCATATAATTTCTAAGTTTCCTGTAGGCCGCCAGCATTTGCATGTACATTAAAGCATTGTTTACAACCATAAAAAATGAGGAATAATTTAAAGACCCAATAGAGGATTGAATAACTAAGGATATACCAAGGTACTTGAATATTGTGCAGACATTTAAAATGACATTAAGTGAAATACCAGATTATAAAGCAGTTTTATCCTGTGACCTCATTTTTGAAACAAAATTCAAAACATACATACACACCAAAATCTACAGTTTTTCCTTTCTAGATAAGTAATTTTCAGTTTTTTTACATACCCATGTTTCTAAATATTTTGTATTAAATGCTAAGGGGAAAATCTACTCACACACTTCAAGTCTTGAATATTAGTGTTAAATAGAGTTGTAGTAAAATCTAAAAAATTAATTATGCTTATATATGTGGAGTTTTAGTTTAGTTTAGGAGCTTCATTGTTTTTGTTTTTGTTTTTGACAGTGTAGGGGATAAATCCCAGGGACTGTCTCACCCATGCTAGGCAAGTGTTCCACCACTGAGTGACACCCACAGCCCCTGAGTTTTAGCTTTTATATGTGTTGGGCAGCTAAATGCAAAACTGGCTGCTTTGCTTGTCCTCTAAATTACCTACAAAAGTGTACTAGTCCTAGACTTGTTTCTTTTCCTGATTTGCAGACTGAAGATTAAGAGAAAGAGTGGGAGGAGGAAGAAGGCATTTCTCCTGCAGTGTTTGTTCTGGGTCCTGATAGGGCTGCCCTCATTTCTTTGGAGATAATAATGAGAGAGGAAGCAGGAGTGAGAAAGTCAGGAGGCCAAGGGAGCCTCAAGAGATGGCTCTTGATCTATTTTTCTCACCTAGATCATCTTGTATCTATATTTTTATCTTATATTTCAGTGGTGATGAAGATAAGATGAGAGACATCAATATATGAGACTAGGACACAGGCACACAATCACTCAATAAATTTCTGTTCACTCACATATGCCTCCATGAAGTGAATGACATAACTGTTATTTAACAAACATGTGACCTCAGTAAATTATCACTTGCAAGCCTTAGTTTCCATTCCTGAAAAACTGAGGATAATAATAGCACCCATTTTACTTGGTTGCCATGAGAATCTAATAATGTGAAGCATTAAGCAAAACATCAAACATATGTGTTTGATACATGGCAGTTATTATTATTATTCTAGTATTTCTTAACCAAAAATACTTGATGTATTAATAACATCTTCACTGTAATCCAGAAAAAGAGAATTGTACATAAAATAATAAAAATAGTTTGGGAGAAAAGGATATTTCAAATGTTCAAAAATAATTCTTCTGAGGTCTGACATCAAGAATAGAATATTTCATTTTAGAAAGAATGCCTTAGAGAAATGATGAGCCACCTACAAAGGCTACTACTACACTAGAAAATGACTTTGGGTTTAAGGCCAATATTTTTGTCATAAAAGTGATTAGGCCTTTGAAAATATTTTCAAAACAACACGGTTAATGCACATAATATAATAAGGATATCTTGACTTTATTTCCAGGTTCAAGCATCAAGAGAACTGGGTAGAGGAACAGGGAAAAATAAACTCTCAGGTTTAGCTTTTATATATGTTGGGCAGCTAAGTGCAAAACTGGCTGCTTTGCTTGTCCTGTAAATTACCTACAAAAGTGCACTAGCTTAAAAAAGTGTACTAGGTAGAGACTGGTAAGTGAAATGATTCTGGCTTCAAATTGTAGTATACTTGCAGATGCTTTCAATTCAAGACTTTACTGGAATAAACAGGTTTTGAAACAATATAGGTGGTTTCCAAACTTGCATTGCCCAATATAATCTTCCCAGGATCTTAAAAAATGTCAGCATTTGGATTTTACACCCATAGATTCTGACTTATTTGATCTGGGGCATGGCCTGTCCTCCAGACTTTTTTAAAAATATCACCAAGTGCAGCCAAGTTAGACAACCACTGGCATAGACAAAGGACTGTTTCAAGCAAGCAAAGCCCCTAAGAAAGGATGTTTCCCTTCTTTCTTCAAGGGGATGTTCCCAAAGTAGAGCAATGGAGAGCAGTCCCACATGGGTGTCCCTTTCTTTTCCCCTATTTTTTTCAACCCTCTGCTGGAGGAGTTACATCAGCTTCCAAGAGACAATTGTTGTATCATTCATGACAATGACCATTTTTCAGATTATAATTCTTGTTTTACCAGCATCATGCCACCTTCTGATTTATGCACCTCTGCCTCAGTTTCCGAAGCTGCCCTTTATCTGTGATAGCATCACATAACCAGAAAACTTCCATTTATGGCCACATAAGAATCTCCATGGGCAATATTTAATTTTGTATTAAGCGACATTGCTATATGAAGATGATATACCAACCATATTAGTTTTAGGTAGAAGTCAATGTGTTTAGTTGGTAGCTTTGAAGTATGACCCAGCCAAGGAGCTCTTTTGTTTTGTTTGTGTGTTTTCTTTTTTTGGTGCTGGGGTTTGAATCCAGGGCCTCATACATGCCAAGGAAATGCTCTACCACAGAGCTACATGCCCAGCCCCAGGAGCTGGGTCGTGAATACAGCGCTTAATGTCTACATTTGTGTGTCTGTCAGTAGGAGAACAAAGTAAATTGGGTTAAATATAAACTTAAGTTTTTTAATTGAGAAATAAAAGGTCATTCACTCATCTTTCAACATAGTTTGGACTTCATTTCTTATACTGAAAGTAAAGGTAAAGGTTCTTTATACACTAGAATTTGAAGCCAGAATCATTTCACTTACCAGTCTCTACCTGAAAAAAGAAATTAAGAAATATATAATGAGGACTGGGTTGTGGCTCAGAGGTAGAGCACTCGCCTGCCATGCGTAAAGCACTGGGTTTGATCCTCAGCACTACACAAAAATAAAGATGTTGTGTCTACCTATAACTAAAAAATAAATTAAAAAAGAAATATATAATGAATGTGGATGGTGTACACATTGAGACTATATAGAAGAGAGTTTGTTGGCCTGAAATGATAAAAATAGCTTCCAAATTTAAAAGGGCTTTCATGATAAAAAAAAAATGATCTTTCATTGTCCTTGGAACATACCTGTGTGATATTTTTATTTTTCTGTTGTAGATGAGAAAAGGGAGGCTCACAGAGGTCAATGTCTTGCCAAAGATCACATAGTCAATAAACAGTAGGGTCAGTGCTCTAATGTGCATCCTCCTGATTCAAAAGCCACCAGACTTGTCACTGTACCACAACTGGAAGAACACAAATAGCCTCTGAATGTGGTTCTAATTTATTAGACAATTTATAACATTTTGCTCTTCTTTTTATTTTATATGTGACTTCCAGAAATAGGCTTAGCTCTGCTATTGATTGGTAGTTAAGGAGATTTATCAATTAGGTTGTTTTTTTTTTTTTTTTTNTATTTTATATGTGTACATTCCAGAAATTATGGCTTTAGCTCTGCTATTGATTGGTAGTTAAGGAGATTATCAATTAGGTTTTTGATTTTTTTTTTTTTCTTTTTTTTTTTTTTTTTTTGCAAGCAGGAACAGCTGGCTATATCTATCTTAAGCTAATATTAAAATTTATTGAAACATTATAGTAGGATCATACAGTTAAGTGAGAATAGGAGAAAAAAGGGTTAGAACGTGGACATGAACAAAGGGATCTACACAGACTATGTGGAATGGCCCAGGTGGGACGGCCAGGGTAGTGCTGCAACCAGTGCCACCAGTGGACGCTGCTGCTCCAAATGAGTCCTAACCATTCCTTTTTCTTGGGCTGCATACTCCAGTTTCTCAGGCCTGGTAAGAACACCCAGTTGGCCATGTGGAACATCCTGGCTGCAGGGGGTAGTGGAGGGAGGCTGTCCCAATTTCATCTTCCATGGACTTCATGAGTTCTCAGAACCACTAGTAAGGGGAAGAGAAAGAAGGGTTGAATGCTGGGCATCTAAAGAAATGTCCCCTACAGAACAACACTGGTTTAAGAAGTTATAGCTATATTCTTCTTTCTGTTTTTCTTCAGTATTAGAAAATCTCATAAGAGAGGATTCCGTGAAAATTATGAGCTATTATAAAAATATATATATTTTACTCATCCTTTTAATTAAAAAAACCTGTGGTTAATAACTTCAAGTCATTGGAGACATAAGTCAATTTGCACATTGAGCAGAAACAACATTCTGCACTGGGGGACTTTGTTATTTGTCTTCTCCCAAGATATAGGGTGTGCGGAGTTACACTCTCATTAGTTTTCTAACCCAGTTTTGGCTCATGAAGAAGTCACCTCATGCAATTGGGTCACAGCCACTCTAGGCCAGAGTCCGGAAACACACTCCTTGTTCATTCATTCGTGCACTTCTTCATTCATTCCTTCTTCAGCCTACATTTATTATGCATTTTTGTGCATGTTAGGCTTTGGGGTTTCCAGTATCTGGTTATGGGAATATGAAGATAAAAATTCATAGATCCTGAAAAGAATATATTGTTTGTGCATATGTGTGGTGGGTTCCTCCTCACATGACTTGAGTGTGTGTATAGTGCTATGCAAGAATTAGAGATAATCTAAGTTTTCAAACTATATGTGGGATTTAGATCATTTAAAGAATACCTTTATTAATAACATGAGAATAGCAGAGATACTAATATATTTAGACAGTGTTAAAATTTTCATTATCTTAGAATTCGTCCTTCTATCTCCTCTAATTTTGTACCCGCTAGGGTTTTTTTTTTCCTCTCTCTCTCTTTGCTGTGTGCATACATGCAAAACTAAACAGCAAAGATTGCTCATTGCTTATCAGTAAGAGGTACTTTTTAGAGAGAATGTTAGGTTTTGAAAAATTTTTGTTTCATGAATCTTTTTGGCATGCTTACTGTCTTTCAGAAAAATGACAAGGAAGAAGCTCACCAAAGACAGATTTTTATGTAAAGTTGGGCTAATGTAGGTGTTAAAAACTGAGCTGGAATCATATATAGGAAGAGCTGAAAAATGACTTAATATTATCATGGTTTAAATCTTTCTCTAAACAGTGCAAGCACCTCCACAGTTTGTTGCAATATCCCTTTTTTCCTGGAGCCATACCTGGGATACGTCAGCTAAGTGTCTGTTTTCATAAACCCAAACAGAAAGAGCTCCCTGGAACAATGAGGCTTAATTGGTAAAGCGTACAGAGGCAGAATATGCTTTATAAAAAGCATTTATTTTTGAGAGACATTGTGTAAATACCGTTTCAAGTGTCAAAATAATAACCTTTTGTTATTGGAAATTGACTGTAGGAGCATCTCCGTTTGCCTTTTTAGCTATTTGGAAGGCCATTCATTTCCACTTTATATACCCATATAAATAATGAACAGTTTCTTTAAATTCTTCTGTCTGGGGCTGTTATTTCATTTTATTTTATTTTTGAGAGGGGTGCTGGAAATTGAACCCAGGACCTAGTGAAAGCTAAGCACACACTCTACCACAAAGCTACATCCCTAGCCCCCTGGAGGCTACCATTACATTTAGAACCCAAGAAAAATGGCTTGAGTCCCCATCCCTCATTCTTTGAGAAATCTAGTGTACCCCACACCCTACACAACTCCTGTGAGAGTGTTCTTCTGAAGTGTCTTTGGTAGCAGAGGCCTTGTCTCTCATTTGCTGTTGTCAGCCCATGCCTCAGCCAAAGCCCTGATGGTGCCAGAATGCCCCTCTAATATCTTTCTTTGATCTTGTGTCTCTGGCCCACTACTCAAAGCTCCATCCATCTAGAGGCACTGATTGGAATCTGGACTCTTGCTCATACCTCTCTTTCCCACAGCTCACATAAGCCTGTTTTTACCAGTTTATCTCCCTTTCTGTCCAAGCATCCTCCAGATGCCATGCCTGAGAATTCTTCTACCTACTGGTATGGCCCAGGGGATAACCATAGCAGTTTCTCAATTGAATAACAAAAATAGCAACCTAATTTCTTTCCTCATGAGTGGGACCATTAAATTCTGCCTATATTCAGTTAACTTCTCATTGTTTCTGAAATATTCAGCCTCTTGTCATCAGGTTCCACCAAGCCTTCTCAACTTTGGAGAGTGATGTGGTTGGTGACACTGAAACCTAGCCAGGATGAATTAGGCCTTTTAACTCCCAGCTGTATTAATGAATAAGAAGCTGTGAAAACCTATAATACAGACAAATAGCCCTATTTTCCAGATTCCCTGGGATTTGAAAGGCATATTTGATGTGATCCTAAAATATCCCCTAGAACAGGCACTGGGGGTACCTAGGAAATAAGCAGGCATAATTTTCCCTGATGCAATTTATATCTGCTACTGGAGACATATGATAAATAAGAAAACAGACAAGTACAAAAATGTAACATGTTCAAAGACAATGATATAAAAGGATAATATGAGAGCATATATGCTGTATCTGGGAGCAGAGAAAGGGCAGCTGATTTAGGTAAGCAGGAAAGTCCTTTTTGAATGAGTGACATTTGAGGTAAATATCTGGGGCAGAACATGCCAGGCAGAAGGTAGAGTGAGTGCAAAGACCCTGAGGCAGCAACAAACTTGGCGAGTTCCAGAACCTGGCAGATGGGAGTGTGGTGAGAGATGGGTGAATAGGACAAGACAAGGTCTTGTCAGGCTGTGAGGTCATGCTAGGTCACAGGGAACAGTGGATTTGATTTAAAATGAGTAAAATGCCATTAGAAGGTAAGATTTATGTTTTTTTAATGTCAAGAGAAAAACTGTGCAGGGAAAGAGAGCAATCAGTTGTTCAGGTGACAGTGGCTATTTTAGAGGTACTGTTTTAGAGGTAAGGCAGTGGCCAGCAGGACTTCCAGATTGATTGACAGCTGGAGGGAGAGTGAGAGGGATGAGGGAAAGGGAAGATAAAAATCAAATCATTTGACTTGGCCTGAACAACTGACTCAGTGAGGGTACCACCTCATGAAACAGGAAAGTCTAGGTGAAGCACACATAGGGGATGAGAGCAAAAATCAAAAGCTGTGTTTGCATATAATAATTTAGAGATTTCTTTAGGCATCCATTAATATCCATTAGAAGATCATGTCCATTAGGACAATTCTCGAGCTCAGAGGAAAGGTCAGTTCTATAAATTTAAATTTGGTAGATATTGGCAAGAGGTGGTATTTAAAGCTTTGGGAATAAATGGTTTTGTTTAGGGGGATAATGTAGCTACAAAATGGAAAAGAGTGAAGAATTGAGCACAGAAATACTTTGAAAGTTCAGGAAGAAGAGAAAGATTCAGTAAAGGAGACTGAGGAGGGAGCCAGAGATTCAGGGTTATAGGGACCTGAAAGTCAAGGAAAAAAGTGTATCAAAATGGAAGGTATAACAATTGTGCTATATGCTGGTGACATGTCAAATAAGATGAGGACAGAGGGAACAGTGGATTTTGTGAGAAAGTTTCTTGGTGATCTTGACATAAGCAGCTAGTAGAGTGCTGGGGACAGAAGTCCACACTGGCAGTTGAATACACAGTGACAAGTGAGGAAGTAGAGACAGACTATTGACACATTTACCAAAAAGTTTTTCTATTCCTGGAAGCATGGGTTTATTCCTCGTCCTGATTTAGACCTCTGAATAGACAGGTCTATTATGATGTTCGCGTTTTTCTTGTCAGAGCACAAGTGGATGCATTCATCTTGAATGTCATACATTCAGTGAATCCACTGGTTGGCTTCATGGCCTCCAGAAACTTGAATGAATGCTTGGGGTAGGATTGGCTCTGCTCTCAACCCATACAAGAGTAAGTGCTGGAAAGATGCTTCCTACCAGTTCCTCCTCCTCATTATCAAAGAGGAAAATATATGGTCACCTTAAAATGGCTATACATAAAAACAGGTTGATTATTAACTACAAGGAAAGGCATTTTAACACAGAGCTTCCTTCTTAAATAGCATAGGGCAAAGCTTTCTCACATATTACTATTCATTTTTTCTTAAAATCTGAATAAATTCACATGGCTTTTAGTTGATGTTTATTCTGCTCCAAAGCAGACAGGAGGACACACATCTTCCTTTATGGAAATTAAATAGTTCTGCCAGCACCTTCTAAGTTATGGCCTCAAGAAGCAACTTGCATGTGTTTGGGCAGTTAGTGGTAAAGGAAGAGTTTAATGGCAGTTTTGAAAACGGCAAAAATCTACTATGGCAAGAGATTCTTGGGAATAGAGATGGCTAGCACCAATCTCAAAATCACTTATCTAGGTTGTCCATGCAGACAAGCCCTTTGGAGTATAGTTAGAAATGATACAATAAAGGTGCCAATTTAAGCCTCTACTTTACTGAGAAGAGAAAGTCCTAAGAGTCTTACCCTACAAAATAAGACTTTCAGAACTAAAGTCCAGAAGTCTCTGGGTGGGAAATATCCTCATTGGACATCAAGAAATACCCGAGAAAAGACTCATAATCTTGGAGCAGGGCTGAGTTTAAAGACAGAAATCTGTGGCCATAGCAAGAAAAGGATAATAGTTTTGAATTCTGTAGAGAAGACTCAATTGAGAGCAAGAGGTAATGATTGTGGTGAAGAAGTTGAGAGCATATAGGAAATTCTGAGATGTGTTATGTGAAAAATTCACTAGGAATCAAATATCCCAGATGGGGGAGTACAGAGAAAAAGAAATTGTGTAAAAGGATAATTATGCTCCTTTTGAGTTTATAGTCACAAATGTACACAATTTTTTTAAAAAAATCCAAATATGTTTTATAATAGCAGTAGTAGTTGTTTTGTTGTAGAATGAAAATCTTGATCCAATTTGCATGTAGTGCTACAATTCAAGTTTGTGTGAATTTTGTACATTTTACTTTTCAAAACAGAATATATCTAAAGCATACATGCAATCAATTCCAATGAATAACTATATTTCAGGTACTATAGGTGTTCATTTCTAATTATTAACACATATTGATTGTACATGTATCAATTGCACAATGAAATTGATGGGTTTCACTGTGACATTTCCATACATGTATATATCATGCTCTGATCATGCCTACTTTCCCTCCTACCCTCTTTTGTCCTTTCTTTTTTCTCCTTCCCCCCAATCCACTTCCGCTTTCCTGATGCTCACTCTTCTACTTTTAGGTTATCTTTTTTTTGTTTTCCATGTATAAGAGAAAACATGGGATACTTGTCTTTCTGTGTCTGGCTTATTTCACTCAGCATGATATTCTCTGGTTTCACCTATTTTCATGCAAATGCTATTATTTCATCCTTTTTTATAGCTGAGCAATACTCAGTTGTGTATATATGGACCATATTTTCTCTATACATTCATCTGTCGATGGGCATCTAGTCTGATTCCATAGCTTGGCTATTGTGAATAGTGCCTCCGTAAAATGTCTACACTGTACCTCTTGTGTATACTGACCTTGTTTTCTTCAAATAAATCCCCACAAGTTGTATAGCTGGATCATCTGGTTGTTCTATTTTAGTTTTTGGAGAAAACTCCATATTGCTCTCCATAGTAGCTATATAATTTACTTTTTTATTGACCATGTATAAGAATTTTTTTTTCTCTACATCTTACTAGATTTTGTTTGTTTGTTTGTTTGGTTGGTTGGTTGGTTGTTTTTTTATGGTACTGAGGATAGAAAGAGGACCTCACATGTGGCAAGCACTCTCCTACATAGCTATCTCCTGAGACCTTTTTTATCCATTCGATCTATAGTGTAATTTATTTCTGATGTTTCTTTGTTGATTTGTTTGATCTGGATAGTCTATATAATTGTAACAGTTGGGTATGAAAGTCACCCACTATTATTGTATTGAGCCTATTTCTATCCAGCAGTGCTTGTATTATACAATTACATGCTCCAAATTTAGCTTAATATGTATTTGTAATCCTTATATCTTGATAAATTATTCCCTTTATTAATATATAGTAACATTCTTTGTCTCTTCTGATTTGGGCTTACAGTCTGTTTTTTTTTTTTTTTTCCAGATATGAGTGTAGCTGATCCTGATTGCTTTCAGATTCCATTTGTTTGAATATCATCTCCCATACTTTGACTTTCAGTCTATGTATGTCTTTACCAGTAAGATGAGTTTCTTGCAGGCAGTATATTATTGGGCATTATTTTCTAATCCAATCATCCAGTCTAAATTTTTTAAATTAGAGAACTAAGACCATTTAAATTTAGGGGTATTGTTGAAATGTATGTACTTGACCTATCATTTTGTTGTTGTTGTTTTCTGGTTGTTTTGAATATACTATGTTTGTTTCTTTTTATCTATTCATCTTAGAGATTTGATGGTTTTCTGTATTAATGTTTCTTTCCTACTTCTCTTTGCTTATCTATTCTAGTAGATAAGATTCATTCTTTCCCATACTCTCACAATTTTGTTTATCTTTCTTCCTCTTTTGGGTCTAAGACTCTCTTCAAGTATCTACTATAATGCTGGCTTAATGGTCATAAATTAATTTAGTTTATGCTTAGCAAGGAAAATCTTTATTTCTTCTTCAATTCTGAAGGACAACTTTGCTGGGCATAGTAATCTAGGTTGGCAGCTATTTTCATCCAGGATTTGGAATACATCATTCCCTCCTGTCCTGGCCTTTGGAGTTACTTCTGAGAAATCTTTTGTTATTTTGATGGGTTTGACTTTAAATGTGACATGGTGCTTCTCTGTTCAAGCTTTTAATATTCTTTCTTTTTCTGTACTTTTGACAGTTTAACTATAATGTGTCATGGAGAGGTTCTTTCCCAGTTATATCTATTTGGGGTTCTAAATGTCTCCAGTACCTAAATATTCATGTCTTTCCAAAGATTTGGGAAATCTTCTGCTATTATTTCACTGAACATATTTTCTATGCCTTCTGCCTGCAGCTCTTCTCTCTTGAATATTTCAATTATGCTTTAATTTTGCCTCTTAGAGGTATCCCAGAGACTGTATACATTGTTTATTCTTCTTTTTCATTACTATCTGAATGTAATAATTCCTTAACCTTTTCTTCAAGCTCTGATTCTTTTTTTTTAAGAGAGAGAGAGAGAGAGAGAGAGAGAATTTTTTTTTACTATTTATTTTTTAGTTTTCGGTGGACACAACATCTTTATTTTATTTTTATGTGATGCTGAGGATCGAACCCAGCGCCCCGCGCATGCCAGGCGAGCGCGTTACTGCTTGAGCCACATCCCCAGCCCAAGCTCTGATTCTTTATTCCATTTTATCTCATCTACTGGTAAGGCTGTCAAATTAATTTTGAATTTTGCTTATTGAACTTTTTATTTCCAAGATTTTAGTTTGACTCTGTTTTCAAAATTTCATCCTCTTTTGAATTGCTTGTTCTTATCTTGTATTGTCTTTCCTAATTCATTACTGTTTATTTATATTCTTTTGGAATTCACTGAGCATTTTAAAAATTATTCTTTTGAATTCTTTGTCTAGAATTTTATCTACTTTAATAACTTTGGGATCGGTTAGTTACTAGAGAGTTATGAACTTTAGGTAGTGTCATATTTCCTTGTTTTCTTTTTCATATTTTTGTGTTTCTCCCTTGAAATTTGTGCATCTGTTGAGATGGCTATCTCTTCTACTTTATGTGAGGGCATTCTTAGTAAAAGGTCTTCCCATTATGTGGTGTCCTGGGGGTATCACTTTTTTGTGTAGTATTGAGTTCAATTTCAAGTATAATTCATAGTGTATTTTCCCTGTGTTTTCTTTGGCTGTGATTAGAGGATTTTAACACACTGTCAGAGCCTGAGGAACACACTTTCTCTGTAGGTCTCACCAGAGTGGGATTGCTCTGGTAGTTCAGGCAGATGTGATACAGTCAGCAGAATATAAGGGCACAGAAGTAATATCTGTGGTTACTTCTCTAGTCTTGTCAGCAGTGTGAGATCTGATATGGTATGGAGTGATCTATGATGAAGTCCCTTATAAATGCCATGTCTACAACTCTGTGTGATTCTCTCTGCTATTGGTATAGAAGTTAATGTACAGAAGTAGGACTTCAGTCCTCCCAGTCCTAGCCTACTTGGGGCTAAGGGTGTTTTATTTGCCTTATTATTTATGTTCAAGTATTTGCCAAGGTTTGAACAGTATAGGGCATGGCTAGAGTAAGTAACAATTCCTCTGAACTGGTCTGGGAGTGTAGCTGAGAAGAAAAGCACTCATTCAATTTGCTCAAAGTATAAGACTTGATTCCTAGTACCACACAGAAAAAAGAAAAAATATATAAGATAAGGAAATAAAGTAAAAATAACCACCACAACACCAACAACAACATGAAAAGATCGGGAAACTATAATATAGAATAAACTGAGAAGTTAAGAAATAGTAAAAAAAAAAAAACGTTTATTTAAAAACTTTTTTTAAAAGAAGAAAAATGGGGAAAGGAGCAGAAAGTTTTTAAATTTTAAAAGAGAAAAGAAAAACTTGGAAATAGGACAAAGGTAAAAAATAAAAAATAGAGTGAAAAAGTAAAATAAAATGTTAAATATTAAAAGAAGAAGAAAAGGAGTAAAGGAACTATAGATATACAAATGATAAATAGTAATAACAGAAAATGTATTAATAAATAATAAAATTCTCCTCTTTGCCAAGGTGCTTGATTGTACAGGCAAGAGTGGAGAATCACAACCTAAGCAAATCCATTATTCCATGTCTTCTCAGACTGTGCCTCTGGGAGATATCAAAGGCTGTTTTTTTTTTTTTAACCCCTTCTTCTTTCCTTTGCCATGCTGGCCAAGTAACCAGTAGAATGGTTTGTGGCCAGAGACAGCTGGAATACCTCTCAGCTATTCTGCCACTAAGATTAGGTAGGGAAGACTCAGAAATCCTTAGGAAAAGATTTATTATCGAATTATCTGAGTTGCACACTCTGAGAGGGGGGAAAGCACTAATGTTACAGTGTGTCATCAAAGTACCATTGTGAGTGGAATTCCTCTAGCACAGGGTCCTTCTGAAGCCCTGTGCACTTCAATAGCAAGGCCAACATTGGTTTCTGCAGCATGTCAAAGACTCTGGTGACTTTTGAATTACCACTCTGAGTATAGCAAGGGATTTTAGAGTCACATCTATGTTGAGAGATGGGTGGCATGGCCCTGAATAATTCATAGCCTACAACTCTCGTGTTTTCAGACTTAGCTCCCTGGAAAAATCACAGTAATTGCCTGGTCCCTGGGACTCCTACAGTTGGCTTCCTGAATCTTCCCCACTAGTTGGTATGTACAGTTATCAAGAGTATGTTATGTTGGGTTCCAAATCTGTTTATGATACACTTTTGATAAAGCAATTCAATTAAATAGGAAGGCAAAAAGAGATGTTAGTACCAAAACTGACTTGATGAGCTAGTAAAAAAAATTGATATCAAATTGGTGTGGACAAAATAATTATAAAATGTTATGGAAAATAATCACAAAATTCTAGAAGTATTGTGCATTTGGTTGTGCATATGTTGTGCATATGCACATGTGTTTCTAAATTCTTGCTATACTTAAAAAAAATTAAAACTAGAAATTGGAGATAATGTAATATGAGTATGGTTTTTGCCAGATAGTGTAGTCTAATCAATGAAACTATATTCAGAAAAAACCTCAGCCTATTACCAGAAGACTGGTAGATTTATGTACAATTACATATACCAGCTTAAAATAACAGTGTAAAATATAAATTATAGAGTACTTGCTAACCACGCAAATGCTAGTCTCAGTGACAATGGGTAAGGGTTTCTATCATACCTAATGGGGATGTCCATTTCGGAACTTTTAAGCTTTACCTTTTTTAGGAGGTTGGCTAAAATCATTTATATTCAAGAGAGATAGCTTATGGATATGAGTTTCCTTAAGTTCTGTTCCTGGATCAAGACCAAGCTCCAGAAAGCTACATTTATGACCATTTTGCTGCAGATCATAGTGGAAATTCCTTCACAGAAATATGAGTTTAGTGTTAATCTCCTGACTTTTATTGAGAATCCATGAGACACAGTCAGATAAAGAATATATCTGTCTGCTCTGTTAAGTTGCTATCTAAACTTTCCATTATGCTATTCAAAGCCTGGTACCTGAAGAACCACATGATAAAATTCTCTAAATGATAAACCATTGCAGGCATCCACACTGGAACACTGGAAGAGTAGGAAAGAAAAAAAGGAAAGAAATTATAACCTTAGAAATGACTAATATATCAACCAATTAAATATAAAGTTAATTTTCCCTCTGCTTTGACTTGTCTTCTTGTGGATTTATGAGTTTAAAAGTTGGTACACCCATTAAATATGTATGTGTATATATATATATTTTCATATATTTATTGCTAATTTTGTGTGTGTGTGTGTGTGTGTGTGATGTTGATCAAACCCAGGGCCTCATGCATGTCAGCCCTATATAGCTAATTTTAATTAATATTATTATCAATGTTTTGAATGCTTCTATAAAACCTATCTTTTCAAGTCAAACAATTGATGTTTCCCAAACTTTTTTTTAAGTCATCATATTTTTTAATCCTTTAGCATTTATTTAACTATAGTAAAATTCACGTTTGCACATTTCTGAGTTTTAATAAATGCATAAAGTTGCATGGCCATGATCAATATCAAGATACAGAAGAATTTATCGCCCCCAAATCTCTCTCATGCTGCCCCTTCACAGTCAATCTTTCCTCTGATCCCTATCCTCTGGAACATGCTGATGTAGACATGGGTAGTTTTGCCTTTGTCAAAATATCAGTTAAGTGGAATCATACTCGCTATAGCCTTTTGAGTCTGACTTCTTTCACTTAGCCAAATGCACTTGAAACCAGTCCATGTTATTCAATATTCATTTCTTCTTATTGTTCTGAAGCATTCCATTGAAGGGATATACCACTATATTTTTATTCATTTACCAAATGAAGGACATTACTTAGAGATCTTGGCTATGGTCATGGGTATCTTCTTCATTCTTCTGTGCAACCAGTGTAATACACAGAACACCGTATCTCATTTTAAAAAAATTATTTTGTGATTCCTTGGATTGTAATATAATTGTACTTATGTTTTTCATTGATATTTTGTGTTTCCACATTTGGCAATTACCTATCATCTTTGCCCCTTTCCTATGGTGGCACTAACTTTTTTCCCAGTGATTTCTAACAGTTAATATACTAAATCCATCTGTGCAAAATGTTTTGCAAATATGTTTCCCTGGTTTGTTCTTTGTTTATCAGTCCTTTCTGTACTGGTTCTTCCTTTGATTTTTTATTTAACTTAAATAAGTAATTATTTATTTATTGCTTTAAAAAGATCTTCCCTAAGTAAAAATCAGAAATAGTTTCATACACTTTCTATTCTAATTTTAAAATGATTTTTTTTCCTTTTTATTCTTTGTTCTAGTATATAATCTAAGGTAAGAATCCACTTATTTCTAGATATTGACCATTTCACAGCACTTTAAAAAAATATTGTCTCTCTGGTCTGATATGCTACATTTACTAGTTTCTCTTATCTAGACTTGCTATATTAAAAACAGAGTTGAAATTCAAAGTAGACTCATGAGTATTATATGGCTTACCCAATCGGAGACTTTACTAATGATACACAGGGTACTGGTAAAAACCCAGTACCCTGTGTATCCATTAGACATTCCTTTCTGGATGACCCTGAGTCTATCTGACACAGTTTCCCAAAACTGTCCCTTTCTTGGGGCTGGGGTTGTGGCTCAGTGGTAGAGTGCCTGCCTAGCATGTATGAGGCACTGAGTTCAATTCCCAGAACTACATATAAATAAATGAATAAGATAAAGGTTCATCAACAACTAAATATATATAAACTTTCCCTTCCTCCTATATTAGATAATGTTTTGGTTTCAGAGTAACAACTGAATACTAAACAATTCATATGAACATGTTGTACTAAAAAAAATTCGTTTTGGTTTTGAGGTTACTAGTTTTATACTTTTTTTAGATAGATAGAAAATGCTTATATAACTTCCTCCCAATCTTCAGCCAGTCATGTCCCATAAATCCATAAACCACAGGTTTATTTTCAATGCAGTCTAGACAGACCAGGTCTAAACTGCCCAAAAGCATTATTTTAGATAGGGACTCTCTGGTATCTTTTCATTAGTAAATACCATTAGCATTTTTACAAGGATCTCTGGTTGAGGTCAATCATTTCTCTCTAAGTAGGAGGGAGGGAGTCTCAGAGTGCCCTCAACTCTTTACTTGGCATGTGGACATTGTTTGATTCACCAATAAATATCCATGACTTTCCTTCATACCTGCTTTACATCTCCTCCTGTACTATGAATGGAATGATATGCATTTATCACCATTTTAATGCACCACATTTCATAACAATAATGAATGAAGAAATAAATACAAAGTTATTAAAACATACAATTTACATTTCTTCTACATACACCATCTTCTTTTAGCTCCTTTTATGAAGTCAGTATTGAAGACTCTTCTGTTCTATTCCAGATGTTTTCTTCCATGTGGAAGTGGCCTTGTTAATGTCATATTTATTGTCTTGGAAACATAACAGGAGGCATATCCTCATTTTATAAGTGATACAGCAATAGTATTTCATATCTAAATGCATATGCTTTCAGTACATGATAGTGTCAGGAAAATATACAACTTTGGGGGGGAGGGGTAACTGGGGATTTAACCCAGGAGCACTTAACATTGCCCCACATCCCCAGTCCTTTTTATTTTCTATTTTGAGACAAGGCCTCACTGCATTGTTGAGGCTGGCTTTGAACTTGTGTTCCTCCTGTCTCAGTCTCCAGAGCTGCTGGGATTACAGACATGTGCCACCATATCCAGCACAACTCTTTAAATAGAGCATGTCTTCAAAATAGACAGTCCTCTTAAAATTGTGAAAAACACTCAAAAGTCTTTAGAACTGTAAATTAAACAAAGGATTCTCCATTCTTCTTATTCTTTGTAAGTAGCATTACTATAAAAGTACCAGGCTACTATTGAGAATCAACATACATCAAAAAAAGGATGAAAATTGTCATCATTTTAGAGTCCTAACTAATGTAATGACAAAAATTATTTCATGAAGTGTTATCCTCTGAACATGAAAAATAGTGGAGGAATCAATGCATGGACATATCTGTACTAGGAAAGTCCTCTGGTAAAACATGACCATATTTTGTGTTCATCAAACTTAACACCTACAGTGGAAGAGAGAGAAAGCAAACAAGTAGTGATAATTCAGTAATTCAATATACATGTTATCTTCAGAATAAGTTTAGGATATATGGGGATCTTACAGGGATAGTACCTAAAGTAGATTAGGGATATTAGGGAGGATTTCCCAAAAAAAGTAATGTAGATATCTAAGATGAGACTTTAATGACATACGGAGTTGGGGGGGCTGAAATTTAGCTCTGAGCTGAGTTAGATCTGCAGGACTACAAAAAAACAAAAACAAAAACAAAAAACCTTTATGGGAGTTAATGAGAAGAAAGGAGATGAGAAAAATGTGGCCACCAGAAGAGAATGTACAAAGGCCCTGAGAGGAAAGGAATCATGCACATCCTAAAACTGAAAGTAGTTTTAATATGAGGCAAAAGTGTGTGAACTCAAGACTAAACTGAGCCATGCTGTACGACACCCTGAGGAGTTGGTTCTTATCCTGAGGGCATAATGGCAATAGAATAAACGAGTGAGCTTTTTTTTTTTTTTTTTTTTTTTTTTTTTTTTTTCTGTTCTGACTAAAAGACCTGACAAGAACAATTCTAGAGAAGGAAAAGTTTATTTGGGGGCTTGCAGCTTCAAAGGTCACAGTCCATAGACTGCCGGCTCCATTCTTTGGGGCTCAAGTTGAGGCTAAACATCATGGTGGAAGAGTGTGGTGGAGGGAAGAAGCTCACATGATGATCAGAAAGCAGAGAGAGAGAGAGACTCCACTTGCCAGGTACAAAATTTATACCCCAAAGGCACACCCCCAATAACCTACTTCCCCTATTTACACCCTACCTGCCTTCATTTACCATTCAATTAATACCATTCAGGGGATTAATTCACTGATGGTTAAGGCTCTCATAACCCCATCATTTCAAATGTTCTTGTCTCACATATGAGCTTTTGGGGACACCCAAAATATCTAAACCATAATAGGAACCATTGAAGAGTTCTTAACAAAGGAATAATATAATCAAATTTGCATCTTAGTTTGCTCTGAATATACAGTACTATGGAGATTGAGTGGGAAAGGAACAAAAGTTAAGTGAATGTTGGTATAATTTATGTGGGCAGTGATGTTAACCTGAACTCCAATTATTAGATGAGAATAGAAAGAAGCAGAAAAATTGAGTATACATTCAGAAGGTAGAATCAAAGTGGTTAATTGTATCTGAGGAAAGAAAGGGAAGAATTAATTAAAAATAACTTATAAAATTCTGGCCTAGTCATCAGAGTAAATGCAGTGCCATTCATTCAGGTAGGGTAAACAAGAAGAGAAAATTTAAAGGAGTTTGGGGTACATGTGGGAAATCAAAGTGAGATGCCTAATAGGCTGACAAATAAATGGATTTGGACTTACAAGAATTTATGGAAGTAGCAGGAATGGAAGAGACAGATGCGGGAAAGTGTGTAATGAGAGATGACAGGCACTAGGGCAGAACCCTGAGGACATCAAGAGATAAAGGAACGGCAAAAAGTACTAAGAAGCAGCACCCTCAGAGGTTAAAAGTAAAACGAAGGAAGGCAGCATCATAGAAACAAGAAAGAGACTTTCAATAGGAGAAAGAGGTCAGGAATGACACACGCTCCAGACAGGTGATAAAATAACTGAAAATTGTTCATTAAATTAAATAACAAGGATATTAGGGGGTTTGGACGGGATTGTTTCAGGGGAGGAATGAGGACAGTGGTTGAAACAAGATTTGAGAGGTTAGAAAAAAAGTGATCACAGACATTTTTTAATTAACTTCATAAAGGAAAGGGAAGAGGTAGATACTGAGAAAAGACAAGAGGCCAAGGATTCTTTTAAGATGGGAAAAACTTGAATATACGTACTTCAATTCGCATAAGTTAAAACCATCATCAGAGTTTTTTCTCTTGTGAAATAGGATATACATATAGTAAAGAAATTTAATGGACTAATATAAGTGTATAGTTCATTTAATCGTTGTGTGTGTATAAGCCTGTGTAACCACCCCCCAGATCAAGATGATCAAGCTTTAAAATACTTCTAGCACTCAGAATGTTCCCTCATGCTTCTTCCCAGTCCACCTCCCCAGAAGAGTTAAATAATCACTCTTCTAATTTCCATCACCATAGATTAGTTTTGAAAGCTCATAAACTCCACGTCAGTGAAGTTATTCAGTATATCTATGAGATTCATTCATGTATTGCAGTTTTTTTAGTTGCTGTACAATATTTCATTATGTGAATTTATCCATTTTCCTATCAAATAACACTTTATTTCCAGATAAAGATATCATGAATAAGGATGCTAGTCTTGTATACATCTTTGGATGGACATAGGGTTTTTAGTTATCCTGGGTAAATGCTTAGGTAAAATACTGGATCATTGGTTGGGTACATATTTTGCTTGAGTAAATACAGGCAGAATTTTTAAAGAAATAGTATCAGTTGCACTCTTGATAGCAATAAATGAAAATTTTCCTCACTAAAGCTTGGTGTTATCTGTCTTTTTAATTTTATCTTTGTGGTGAGCAGACATTTTGAAAAAAAACTGGGTTTTCTGAGATTATAAACCAGAACTTCTCATTGGTACTTATAAAAATTTCAAAGCTTTTTACCTTAAGCATTTCCCATTATTAGCTATTGCCCTTCAGTAAGCCAAATCTAATATTAAACACATATAAACATAATTCAAGATGTTTTATGAGAAAGAAGTAATTTAATTCTCCTTTTAGTTAGGTAAATGATCACATAATGATCAGGAGAATTCTGTCAGAAAGTCCCACCCCTAATTACGAGTATGTAGAAAATATTGCCATCCAATATATTAGAGAGAAATAGATTGGCTTCTATGATGATGGAAATTTCTCATTGATACATTTATTCCAATTTACATTCTGTATAAGTAGTGAGTTTAAAGATAATAGCTTGGTTTCCTCTTCTCATTTCACTTTAATGAGCTATATTTAAAACCATCATTCACTATGATCAGAATTATAGACTCTGCTATTTTGATGAATGCTAGTGGATCTTTAGGTGGAAAATAATGAAATAGAATAAACCATGAACATAAAACTTAATGTGATGATTTTATATCTTGACTCACAGTCTTTGATGCAGTTTGCTGCAAAAATAAAACCTGACGAAGAAAATAAATATGATACACTCAGATGTTATGTGTATGGTTTATTGTTGCATTAAACATTTATTCATGTTAATGTTATTACCTGTCAACATCATCACTTAAATCATTTATTTAATTTTCACAAATGTCATTATAAATGTATTTAGAAATCTGTTTGCTCATTTCACCAAAATAATGTAGGTAACAGACTTAATAGTAAAGTCCAAACTAATAAAAGTCCTGGAAAATGATAAAGATACAAATTTATATAATTGAGGAAATTCCATTCTAAATATACACTGAAACCAAAGACCATAAAGAAAATGCTTGACACATTTGCCTATATAATAATTTTAAATTTTTGTATGAAAGTTAAATAACACC
The DNA here is from genome assembly GCF_001458135.2 of Marmota marmota marmota. Lineage (NCBI taxonomy): Eukaryota > Metazoa > Chordata > Mammalia > Rodentia > Sciuridae > Marmota > Marmota marmota. Next base: position 4,527,479 of record NW_025999990.1, on the reverse strand, counting down.
ACATAGAGACAAAGATTCAGGACTTGAAATATTTTGTTTCTTCTCTTTAAAAGAAGTAAAAAGTAAAGACAATTCAGATTAAAACATATTGAAATGACATAACAACTTTGTGTGAATTTTGATTCCTGTTTTTAAACTTTTTCAAAAATATTTAGAGACCATTGAGAAATTGTGTAGCATATCAATATTACAAATGTTTTCTGTGTTAATTATATTCATTGCACTTATCAATTTCTGTATCTATTTGCCTAGCAATTTAAAACATTAAGAAACATATTTTAAGTGCATCAGAATTAAGTTAATAACTTATCTTTAAAACTTCTACATATTAGTAAAAAAGACAAACACTTCAAGAATAAAGTAAGCAAGAAACACAAAATCTTAATTCAGAAAAGAAAAGAATGAGCAGAAAACTTACAAGGAAACTCACATGCTAGTTATCATCAAACAAATACAACTTCAATAACCAAAGAGTTAAAAAAAAGTTTCAAAATTTATATATTCTCAGAAGTGGCTGGTAGAGGATATAAATTAGTTGATGATTTTATGAATGGCTTGAAAAACTTGTTGATGAACTTAATGAATGGCTACTTAGCAACACTGATCAAAAGCCTTATGCATATCCCCACATTTGATTCAGAAATTCCATTTGTAATAATCTATTCTAGGGAAATAATCATGTTTTGTGAAGATTTGTGGATGTTTTCATGTAGTAATGTAAGTATATCAATATGGAAAAGCATTCCCAGTGTAGCATTTCCAAAAAACAAGTTACAAAAGACTATTTCGGTTGCCATTTATTCTAAAATTGTGGACTTCATATATTATATAAAACATCTGAAAATATAATAAAATTGTTATATTGATTTATGAGTGGCTTTTCTTTCCTCCCTTACATTAGGTTATTTTCCAAAGATTCTATGATGAACATACCATAATAATTTCTTACTAATGAAAAAATGTTGCCCTTAAAAGGCAGTAACCTGGTAGGCAACTTAGCTAGTCTTGAGAAGAGTGTGTTTTCCACTTCCTTTAGCCGAGCAAAAAAGCATTTGTAAGCAACTTGATTGTGGCTCCTGATGTATTTCTGTCTGACTTAAATCCGCATCAGGAAGTATGAAGTGCTTTCCCACGCATTATACCCACAAACCCTATGAAGACATTTGGAATAAGTCTGATCTCTTACTCGTCTATTAAACAAAGTGAAGGTCACAGTGATGAACTCCTTTTCCTTTGTCAGAAGGATGTGGCAATAAATGAGGCTCCTTTTTCCATGGACCCTTGGGAGTTGTTTTCTAAGCAGTTATCTATGAAGTACATCATGCTAAGGAGGACAATCATGATTGCTTTGTTTTTCTCAGGGATTGAATCAAGAAAACAGTATGACTGCACTGTTTCACTGAACACTACCATGAATCAAATCTAAATATTGATTTTTTTGATGTGAATTTTTAAATAGAGTAAGTTTTATTCATTTTATCTACAAAAATGTTTCAGATAGGCAAAGATTATTGTATACCTATTGTTAACATATTCACCTATTATTAACATTTACTCTATATAAATATTTTATATCTATGATGATTTTCTGAACCATTTGAGGGTGATTTCCATATATCATGACCCTTTACTCCCAAATATTTCAGGGCATATTTCCTAAGAGTAGGGACATTATCTTACATAACCACAGTACAGTTACCAACTTCATAAATGCACATTGAAATAATAATCATTGAATATACTGTGCATCTTCCAACTTTGTTAGCTGACCTAATTACATCATTTTTCCCCTTTCCAGTATAGGATCTGCTCTTAGTCAGTTATTGCATTTAGTTGTCATATTCTCTTTAGCTTCCAATAATCTTGGATAGTTCTACAGACTTTTCCCTCTTTTATGACATTGACATTTTAAAAGAATACTTTCTTCCCTTTTGTAGCCAGGCTTGGCTATGCAAACTGTAATCCCAGTGACTCAGGAGACTGAGGCAGGAAATCACAAGTTGGAGGCCAGCCTCAGCAATTTAGCCAGCCCCTGTCTCAAGAAATAAAAGACGACGTAGGTCAGTGGTAAATCACCCCTGAGTTCAATTTCCAGTAACCCCCCAAAATTGCTAAAAATAAAAAATAATATCTTTCCGTTTTTAATAGAATGGCTTAATCTGCTTTGCCTGCCATAGTACAGTCCCTTAGTCTGGGTGCTTCAATTAAATAAATTTATTTTCTCACTGTACTGAAACCTGGAAGTCCAAGATCAGGATGCTACTAGCATCGTTGAATTGTGGAGTGGCCTCCCTTCCTAGGTTGTAGATGGCCAGCTTTTCACTATATTTATATTGTGAAAATAGAACAAACTCTCTGCTGTCTCTTAAAAATATGCTAATCCCATCAGACTAAGCCTCCTTAGCCCCCCATCTCATGACCTCATTTAACCCTCAAGACCCCATCTCTAACTACCATGACATTGCAGGTTAGGGCATCAACATATGAATTAGCGGGGGTGGATACAGAGACTCATAGAACATTCCTCACTTTGTTAAATCATTTTTAAATATATCAGAGGAAGTGGCCTAAATTATAAAAATAGCCTTTCCTAAATCTTTTAAACCAGAATAAAATCATAACATCAATTTCCCAAATTGAATCTTTACTGAACTGATATTTTATTTCATTGAAACCCCAGCCATTATTACTTAAGTCTCTGAAGTTGGCTATTTGTCACTCTTGTTCAGTAATGTGTCCCCTTCTGCCAATGCAATATTGAAACAAATATTACTCTCTATAGAAGCATTCTGTGTCTTAAAGACTTTTATGACAGCCAAACTATCAGGACCATAGAATGTGCTTCAATTTATTTTTAGACATCAAGTATTCAGAAAAGAATATTTCAGATCAGCACTTGACTAATAAGACCAAAGGGATTTTTCCATGCAGCTTCTGATCTTTTTTTAGGTCAGAAAAATACAGTATGGTTTTTTTTCTGCATTTTGTTGAAGTACTGCATCTTTCTTTCCTTTTATTATGTGTTAAGCAGTTATTAATATTTAATTTAGTCCATTAAATATTAGTATTCTATTCTTCATAATTAACCTAAAATTTTTTACTTTTTAAATTTTAAGACAATTTTCAATTGTTCCAAGTATGTATCATCTGGCTTATATATAGTTTCTTTAAAAAAGAACTTGACATCCTCACATTAAGTGTACCAATATACCAAAATCAGAACTTAGTTATCATACCAATTTCATATTTGACACTTTACTAATTAAATTAAAATTTGGATTAAAATCTAGTTATTTGCCTTTATTAGATAGCTTTGAAGAATTAAAGCATCTGTTTATTCTTATCTACAGAATTCATTTTCCAGGTTTGCAAGTTACATTCTAAAGTAAATTCCCTTTTGATGACCATAAAATACTAAAAATGTGTTCTAATGTAAACAGTCTACAAAAGTTTATCCCCTAAATATTTCCCAAAATATTTTAAAATGTACATAGTGGGAAAATTTCTTTTTTCCCCCTCATTTTTAAGAAATCTTACTCCTTTTTTCTTCATCATTTTCTGATTATTTCCTCCAAAGTCAGTGAAATTTTCTAAATAATTTTCAAGATTTATCCGGTTTTTAGACTATGTTACCTACTTCTGAAATTTTCTTCAAGTAGAATGTATCTTATTGTATTTCAAGGGTATTTTTTTTGTCTTTGCACTAATTTCTCAAGCAAGATTATTCTTTGCTTTCACAAAAGTTTTAAAATGTAATTTGCTCTGTGTAGTTAATGTATCTTTGTTTTGAATCACTTCTATACATGAAACAATTTTTTGATCTGATACAGCATAACATGGAATAAGAATTACTTCTTTGTGTCATCCTGACACCTGGATCTGAATTGTAGATTGTGGTGTTCTGAACTTATTTGCTTTTCATGGTTTCTGTTAACTGTTTTGTCAATTTAGAAGCTTGTGATTTGAAGTAACATGGCACAGTTACTTGTAAATGCTCAGACTTCAAAAGTAGAATATTTTTGTGTAATCATCTTACATTGTCCAAAAGAGAACAAAATGTCAGGAGTTACTTATTTCCCCTTTTAATAAAAGTGGAAGAAGCAATGTTAGATTCACACCCACAATCTAGAATACCTAAAGGTCAGCTCTGATCAGTGAACCTCTAAGATTATAGTACTCTTGTTTACTAGTCTGTCTTATTTTGTGACTTTTTACAGTTAATCTTTCAGATGATTTAGTTTTACTTGAATCTATAGGCCTTCCTTCCTTTTTTCTTTCCTTCTTTTCTTTCTCTCTTTTTTTAAATGGCAACTACCTCTCTTCTGATAGCACAAACATCTAATGTTTAGTATAGCATAAAGAACCTGGGCCTTGGAGTCAGTATTCCAGTCCCAGGCTTAATAGTTCAGTGACCCCTGGGAATTAACCCAATCTCAGTGTCTTCCTCTTTAATAGTATCTGCATCATAAAGCCTGTGTAAAATTGGGTGAGGTAACTTGTCTTCTTTTCCAGCAGTATGCCATACCTAACCCTAAAGGCTACAAGTCAGAGGAGTTGCAGAAAATAAACAAACACTCTTGGAAATGTGTGACTGATTCACAACAAAGTTAGAGAAAGCCCCAGGGTCAAAAATGAAAAGGGAATAGGGGCTGGGATTGTGGCTCAGCGGTAGAGCGCTCGCCTAGCACTTGCATAGGTCCTGGGTTCGATCCTCAGCACCACATAAAAATAAATAAAATAAAGGTATTGTGTCCAACTACAACTAAAATAAATAAATATTTTAAAAAATGAAAAGGGAACCAAAGTTGGGGTATAAGGCAGCATGAACCCCGAAGGAGTTGCTGGTACATTGAGGGGCTTGCAGTTGGAACATCATTTGGGGACAAGAATTAGAACTGAGAAACTCACCTGAAGTCATCTGCTGGATGGCTGCTCTTTCCTCTCTAGATCCACTCTTTGCCCTTTCCCACCGTTGTCACCTGGTGCCCTTGTCCTGTGGCTTCCAGTTGGGCTTAATCAATGGGTAGCCCTGGAAAGAGTCTGGAGTGGAAGATACAAGGGAAGTCATGGTATTTATTTCTTCTGTTTCCCTCCCTATGAGGTCCCTTTGAATTGGCTTTGTTCCACAACTGTAGGTCACTGTTCTACCCAAGAAGGCCTGTGCTAAACATCTCTTTTTTTTTTTTTTTTTT
>NW_025999990.1:4429137-4521883 GCF_001458135.2 Marmota marmota marmota | reverse complement strand
TTATTAAAAACATGAGATGAATTGAAAATCAGACCAAAAAAAGCAGGTAAAAGTACCAAGAATACTTGGAAACAAACTCAAATTCCATAAATGAAAAAACTATGACTGTTAAAATTGAAACTTAATAAATAGCAGAAACAATAGTAGAGGGAAGGCAACAGGGGAGTAAAGAAGGGAGAGGAAGGGGAAGTACAGGGAACTGAATTAGAGCAAATTATATTTCATGCTTTTATAATTATGTCAAAATGAATCCTAATGTAATGTATAACTAAAAAGAACTCATAAAAAATAAAATAAAACCTAATATGGGCTGGGGATGTGGCTCAAGCGGTAGCGTGCTCACCTGGCGTGCGTGTGGCCCGGGTTCGATCCTCAGCACCACATACAAACAAAGATGTTGTGTCCGCCGAAAACTAAAAAATAAATATTAAAATTCTCTCTCTCTCTCTCTCTCTTTAAAAAAAAAAAAACCTAATGGATGAATTATACACAGCTAAAAGGAATAAACTGGAACATGAATCTGAGGGAAATGACCAGAAATAGGGAATGATAAAAATACAGAAAATATACGAGACATGAAAACTAGAATGAGGAAGTTATAGTTCTTGTAAGAGTTTCAAAAAGAGAAAATAGGATACCATAGAACACCAAGGAAGGTCTTTAAAGCAATCAGATAAAAAAGATTTTACCTATAGAGGAAGTACAGTTAAATGGGAAGTAAGTTTCTCCACAACAAAAATAGAAGCCTTGTGACAGGGGAATAAAATGTTTAGCAGACAAGGGACACTTAGTAAATGAGCAATAAATCTTTCTATACCTCTCAGTGGATTTTGTTGTTGTTTTTGTTGTTGTTGTTAACTAAATGAGTCCTTCACAGTTTAGACAAGCTTGTCTTACCCAATGCAATCCAGTGTTTGCATTTCTGTTTTGTTTCAATGGCAGTTTAGTTCTTGTATAGTTGAACATGCTGATCTTAACTAAAGTTGCTTAACTTCAAACAAGAAACCATAGGCTAAAATGCGGTAATATTTTAATGCTTCAAGGAAAATACAATGGGAAAAATTGCACTGAAGTCCTAGAGGATATAAATCAGAAAGAACTTAAAGAATATTATAAAATCAATAGAAACTATTACCAGAAAAAAGGTTTAGCTGGGATTTAATACCAACAACTTCAGCTAAAATGCACAAAAAGGTAGGGACAGATGATTGAAGTAAACAAATACAAGCAAAAATATTCAAGTCTATTATTTTTTTTAAAGCACACAGTGTATAAGAAATAGAATTCTACACATTGAAAAGTAGCAAAATGTCAAAAAGGGAAAACATCCAGTTCTGGTAATTCTTTAATAACATTGGTACACATATATTGCTAGAGACATTGAAATTTAAATTTACATAATTAAAATTTAAAAATTCAGTTCCTCAGTTACATTAGTCCATTCTAAGTACTCAGTAGCCACATGAAGCCAGTAACAACCATATTTTTCAGCACAGAAGAATACTTCCACATTAAAGGAAATACTATTGAATGGTCCTATCTACAGGGTTGAAGGGTTGTTGAGTGTGCACAACTTTCATTCTACTCAATCCTTTAAGTTGTTCTCTAGCAGTTGTGTCAACTTACCTCTCCATTGATCAGTATACTGCTTTATCTCTTCTTGAAAATTAATGTTTTCATATTTTTATTTTTTAGTCAAATAAATATGAAATAGTATATCTCACTGAATTGAATTTGCATTTTTCCTTACTAGTAGTGAGATTGAGTATTTTTTTTACATATTTACTTGTCTTTCATATTTCCCCATCTGAATTTCCTATGTTTTTCTCACATTACCATGTTGAAATTATTTAAATGGAAAAATGTTTAGACAGAGTGTTTTTTTTAAAAGAAGCCATTCCTCCCCCAACAAAAGAAAACAGTCCCATAATGATTTTAATTATGTAAAAGAAGATATTCACATGACTAAAGTTTAGAAAATTCAGTATGATAGTTAAGTACATTAGACTAGTGGGATTTGGGGTAATTTACTTTTCACTTAAAAATTATTTTAATGTTATCATAATAGTATTTTCTCATTTTCAAAGGACAAAACAAGTTTTGCTTGAGATTTGGGAAAATTGCTCCACAACTTCTTACTCTTTGTTTTCCAAGTCTTCCTCTTGGCTCCATGTAGACTGAGTGATGTTTTTCTTTACCCCTGCTATTGTTTTTATTTGATGTTTCTCCCTTCTGATAGAACACTGTGTGCTTGACCTAAAAAAAACAAAACAAAACAAAAAAAAACCTATGTGTGTGTGTGCATGTCTGTGTGTGTGTAAAAAAATCAAAATATAGTGGTGAAAGGAGAAAGATATTTCTTTCTAGATTTGTATGTTTATTTAGGCAATATGTTTAAGTTGCAATGGAGAATGCATTTCGTAATTCATAGCAGAGAGATGACTTTGTGCATACTGCTGGAGATTTCATTTATTCATGTTTCAGAAATGGAGTTTATGCATACACCAATACTTGGAATTCCAATTAGTCAACTTGGAAAAGAAAGACATTCTTTAAAAATAGAACTGCACTGTTCAAGAGAAAGAGAGGAACAGAGAAAGAAATTGTAGTATAGACATTAAATAGAAATTAATTTCTGCCCACCTAACTCCTGGGGAAGGAATGGGCTGTATCTATGAGATGCTTCACTACTACCAGCCTGTGCAAACTTCCACTGGTGAACTGTACTTAAGCTCCCCCACAAATCCAAGCAGATTTGTCCCCTATTGGCTATTTTCTTCTTCCCGGCTTCTTGCTGTTGTTTTTTCAATTCTGCCCAAACCAGAACCAACTTTTCCAAATTCCCTGCTACTCTCGCTGAATGATGTCTCTCATCCTTGGTACAAATTCTCTTTGCATCCGGTCCAGATAGTACGGCCAAGATTTTCACCTTGAATAAAACAAACAGGAGGGGTCTTTATACCTTTCACTGAGACTGCAGGCCCAGCTGATGCTTCGAACTGACACCCTTCCAGTAGTTTTCATCAGCTGTGGGAACATTAACCATCTGTTATGGATCTCTTAAATTTTAGTAGAGTGAGCAATAGCACACCTGTGCATATCCTCTACCTTTCCCATTTGCTTCCATGTGAACACTCCTTAAAGTGATGTGTTTAGAACAGGAGGCGGAAAGTCTGTAGTTATTGGTTTTGCCCTTGCCCTTGCCTGGAACACTGCCACTTTCCAGTCATCTCACCATTTGGGGCTCTTTGCTAACTCATACGCTAATTTGTAAAGTGGGTATTGCTGCATTGTCTTCCCTTTGCGACATGATGTCAGTTCATAGTAAGCCAAATGAGATGTAAATTCAAGGACAAGAAATGAAAGAGGCCAAAACAAAACAAAACTTGTAAAATTTTTAAATCAGGATAAAACCTTTCCGGGTAAAACCTGGAGTGCAAACCAAATAGGATTTGCAACCTGAATGCACATTCTCCAGGAGACCTTGAAGAATAATCTGCCAAGCAATGCTTGGCTTCTTAGGGGTGCTCATCATGCTGGATGCCATATCACTGTGGTCCTGGAGCCTCCTGTAGTCTTCCATCTGCTTAAGTTTGAGTTAAGGTGTGGATTTGGATCTACTTCCTAAGATTTCTCTAATGTGTATTCTGAATGGCATCTGAAAACATTTTCTCTCCATGTGTTCATTTGGAATGTACTTGGATGTTTACTGAAGCTGCTCTTTGCTTAATGGAATTAGCTCTACAGCTATGTGTTATGTATGATTTGGGCCTAGAGGGTCATCTGCTTCAAATATCAACCTTACCATCAGCACACAATATTGCTTCTTTCCCATGGATGCTGGGATGCTGGGTGCCTTCTCACCTTCAAAAATTTTCTTTTAAATGTATCTTTGCTGACACCTCATATTTCAGGCTCTTATCTGATGTTAATGGATGGAAAAGAAAAGCATGAACAGGACATGGGAATAAGAGGGATAAAAGCTCTAATGGAAGAGTTAAAAGAGGGCAAAATAAGTTTTCCTCATGCAATAATTTTTTCAGGTGCTGAGACTCCTTCCAACAGTTAAATTTTGTTTAGACACTGTATTATTTCATTGACATACATGTACATGACATACATATTGGTATTTACACAATCAAACATAAACATGGGATCTTTAAAAGAAAGAAGTAATTTGTCAACTGAAAATATAATGAAATTATATTATGGTTGGGATAGACTAAGCCAATGATTCTCAAAGTATGGTTTCCATTACTTTAATGGAAAGTAAGTTACCAATGTTTATAGCAGCTCAATTCACAATAGCTAAACTGTGGAACCAACCTAGATGCCCTTTAATAGATGAATGGATAAAGAAACTGTGAGATAGATATATATATACACATATACATATACACACAATGGAATATTACTCCACATTAAAAGAGAATAAAATTATGGCATTTGCAGGTAAATGGATGGAGTTGGAGAATATTATGCTAAGTGAAATAAGCCAATCCACAAAAACCAAAGACCAAATGTTTTCTCTGGTATGTGGATACTGATCTATAATGGAGGGTGGAGATGGAATAACTTTGGATTGGGCAGAAGGGAGCAAGGGGAGTGAATGGGTATGAGGGTGGAATGAGATGGACATTATTATCCTAGGTACATGTATGATTGCACAAATGTTGTGACTCTATATTGGCACACTGTACAATCAGAGAAATGAAATGTTGTGCTCCATTTGTGTACAATAAATCAAAATGCATTATGCTGTCATATATAACTAATTAGAACAAATAAAAAATTAAAAAATAAATTATCAGGCTCCACCCAATATCCCCTGAAATGGAAACTCCAGGGACAGAGCATTGCATTCTATGGTTTAAGCAAGCCCTCCAGGTGATTGTGATGCACATTTAAAGATTGAAAGTTTCAAGCTAAGCCTATGAGCATCAAAGTGACATGTGCAAAATAATCTGATAACTTTGATCTATGACTTTATAATTCATATTCTCTTTTTCTAATTTCTATTTTTGTGCATTAAAATATATTTAATAAATCAAAATGCATAATTTCTCAATAAACCTATATTGCATAGTAGAAGTGCATGTTAAATTTTTTTAAAATTGGTAGGAATGCATGATATGCAAAGTTTGGATACCAGTTATCTAAGTATAACATTTAAAAACTTTTCTGCTCCAAATCCAACTGAGCCATTAGACGCAGGGTTATATATTTGCATTAATGCATTTATCTCACTTCTTGCTTCTACAATACTCTACAAATAATGTGCAGTACAGCTTTCTCCTCTTGTGAAGAGAATTTTCACATTCCTGGTAAAGAGATAAGAAGGGCCTTTGCATTGCATCCTGGATTCTTGTGGGAGAAGAAAGTAGTGATGGCCCATGAAGACCATCGGTGCTGCCTTCCCACTTCCCACTCAATGCATCAACATTTGTGTGCAGCAAAGGGCACAAAGAGCTAGAAGGAGTGTTGTATGCCCAGTCCTTGTCATTTCCTTTTCCCATTTTCATTGCTCTGCTTAGATGGAGAAAGCCCTGGCGGGTGGAGCACCCTATTCTCTTTGGCAGTTTCTCCCGCTCCCCCATATACACCAGTTTGCACTAGTCTGGAAGACTGCTTCTGCTAGACGCTTGTGCCTCTTTTGTGTTACACATTCTTCTGAGCTAGGCAAAAAATATCATTGCACACTTATGATACATAGAAAATGAAGGAACTAGGAGTAGGGCTGACTTTTAAGCCACAATAATTCAGGGTCTTCATTTAAAAAAAAGTAGGAAAAAATTATTTATTACTCACATAATATTTTGCACATAGTATGTTCTCAATAACTATGCATGGGATTAATAAAAAAAATATATACTTCAGTTCCTGAGCATTCTGTGCAAGTAATGTTATATAGCAGTGAAAAGCATAAAAATGCATTTGAGTCTTGTCATTGTGCTTGCTATTGATGGAACCATTAGCAAGTCCTACAGCCTCTGTTAAGCCTCATTTCCTTCAATGTATAAATTGAGGATAAGGATAGCAAGTACCTCATAGACTCATTGTGTGAATTAAATGGGATGAATGTGCTTAGCATGGTGTCTAGCACATAGTGAATTCCCAGTAAACATCAGTTATGTAGTATTTTGCTAATTCGGAATCAAATGCTAAGAAATACCAAAAGCAGTTTACTGCCCTTGATTCCTTCATCAGTGAAGTTTATTAGCCTCTTTATTTTCCCTAGCTGAAGACTAATGATTCTTAATAATTTATACTGTTTTGAAAATCAAAAGTAATTCCTCCATTGGAGAGGCCTAAACATTGGCTAATCACTATCTCTTCCTGCCCATGTGTCTGTCTACCTGAAGAGCTACTTTTATTCCTGAACTGTTGGCAGAGGGGCAGAGTCCTTTATTCTGTTTCACCTAATGGCATATTTTACTTCATTATTAAGAAAGAAAGAAAAACTAACATTTTTTAACTCCACTGCAGAGCCATTTAGTCAAAAACTTGTTGGTAGTAAAATGATACCGGGGAAGGAATAAATAACTGCAGGTTTTCTATCAGAAAAATTAATTTCTGTTATAGGAGACTTTTCGATATGATATCATCAAATAAAAACACCATAGGATAATAATGGGAGTTTTAATGAACTCCTAAGAAAGGACTTTAGAAAAGGTCATGGTTTTATTTATGTTTTTCCCTAAATTCACTCTTTTGTGCATATAAGGAACTCAATAAACATTTGAAACACTAATTAAGTGGGGGATGGGGAGCCTACAACAGAAGTATAAGCATGTTTAGAGATAATAAGTAGAGTTACCTTCCTGAAATATGACCCTCATTTACTTGTTTTCTTCTATCCCATAGTTCCCATATATTATTTACCTTAAAACTTTTCAATAATGTTATGAAATAGATATTCCTCTCCTAGTTCAGTGTTTGAAGTACTAAGGGGTTAAGAAACAAGCCTAGAGTTACACAGTTGATTAAGTAATGAAATCAAGTGAGAAACCAACTCTAAACCATTCCTTACTCTGTTGGAGCTGAAAGATGGCCTTCCTGTTAATATCTTTCCTTCCTTTTGAGAAACCATGAACTACTGCAGTAGAATAGAATCCTCCTTTTAAAGTCCCATTACTGTTTCTTTCTTTCACTAATTAACCTTGCCCCTTTGAGGACACTATATGAACTACATGAACTCAAATCCATGGTCCTTCCCAACAAATGGCCCAGTGCCATTTCCAACAGTGATACTCAGGCAGGCTGGTGCAAGAGCAGGACTCACCATCTTCCACCATCTTCCACAGTGTCAGCCTTGAAATTTCAATTGGATTCATTTCAGTAAACATGGATGAAGAGCCTTCAGTGAGCCAGGCAATATACTAGGTGCTAGAGAAATAGAGATAATGAATAAAACTTCCTGCTCTTGGGGACACAGTAATATACAGAGTAAAAGGACACAGATGTCCTAAGATTCATTTGCCACTGCTCTCCTTTTGGAGAGCTTTTGTTTAGGGGTTGATAGTTTTCACTTTGACCTTGGAATTTTGTTTCCTTTTATGTGTTCCTTAGTTTTCTGAGCTTATCATTCATATCCAACAGAAAACAAACTTTCTCAGAGTGCCGCTCCCCTGACACCTCCTTCCTGACTGTCTCCCCCACTACTCCTTCCTCCTCTTCTCCTCTTTTGGGTAGCCCTCTTCCTAGAATTGGATGAAAAGTTGCTTTAGAAGTCTAGCACTGACACACATGTGTGATTTCAAACCTTGGACAATATATTCCTTGGTTAAAGTGGCAGGAAATGGGGAGGAAAGTGGGATAAGCTCCTCTAACACCTTTGTAGTGTATTACACATATCCGTCTCTCATCTGTGAATCCATTCTTGCACCCATTTATATTTTCAGCCTGAAAACTCTGGTAGGGCTTCTTAAATTCATCAACTAATTTTTCAAGTAAGAACATGTTATGAATTGAATTGTGTCTCCCATAATTCACATATTGAAATCCTAATACTTATTTGAAATACAACATTATTTTGGGGAAAACAAAAGGTCATTGCAGAAGTAATTAGTTTAGATGAGTTCATCCTAGAGTTATGTGAGTCACTGTCACTGATATCCTTATGACAAAGGGAAATATGGACATATATACACCAAAGCCTGTAAATATGAAGGCAGAGATTGTGGTGATGCTCTCATAAGCCAGGGAAACTCCAGTGATCACCAGCAAACCAATAGGAAGTAGGAGAGAGGCATGGAACCCTTTCTTCTTTGCAGCTCCCAGTAGGAATCAAGCCTGCTGATGTGCTGATCTTGGACTTCTCAGCTCCAAAACTGTGAGAAAAGTGCATTTATGTTGTTTAAATCACCAGTCTGTGGTCATTTGTTACAGCAGCCTTAGAAAACAAATACACACTACCTTTAGTTTCTTCCAAATGCATTTGCTTTGAAACTAAAAGGAAATTTTGGAATTAAAAAAAAAAAAACAAGTCTGTGGTGCTCTTTGGATGTCTTTCAAGATGATATTTACTTTGATTAAGGACCTCACAGCCTCAGACTCTTTGGTCTAAGCATTCCTGACCTTCTGTTTGTGATTAAGTTTGTTTCCCATTTCTTCCCACAGAACAGTCCATCCTCACACTTCACCCAAAGGGCATCAGAACATCAGTGCTGGAGTTGTTTTAAATTAGCATCATTCTCTAGCCAAATGAGTTAGCTCCCTTATTGCTCAGCTTTAAAATGGAAATTTAAGTTTGTTGAAATTGAAGTGGTTATTTTAAAGTAAGAGGACTAAAAATAACTCTATATTGTTAGCCAGTATCTGACCCTACCCCACTCTTAATACAGTTTCATATAACACCCTGCCACTTGTCATTTTCTGCCTCAGTCTACCCACAAGCATTGTAGTCAATTTGGTAAGTACAACTGTGGAAATATTTCCAAATATGTTTAGAACTATTGAAAAACAATTCAAGCTTCTTTATTATTTTCTTTATACTTCTTGGTGAAATGATAAACATGGAACTTTTTGGATTTTGATCAGAGGGCTTATTTTGTTTTGTATTTTTTTTTCAAATCTATGGCCTATTTTATGATTTGGACTCTTGATTTCAGCTCAAGAGATGTTGAAGCTTTGAAGTAATTACTATGGTTACGATTCACAATTTATCAAGAACATACAGATTGTGGTGAGCTTTTTATACATTCTTAAGTAATTACCATTTCTAGATCCCCAATTTTATGTTTCATATCAAGGCAAGTATTTTTTATCTGGGAATTCTATGGCACTAAAACTGATGCAAGCATCCACCGCAAACCTACCTCCCAAAATGTGGTTGTTTGGTGTGCTCTCTTTGTAGAGTGTTTGTTATTTACAGATGCTTCTTGACTTACATCCTGACAAGCCCCTTGGAAATATTGTAAATCAAAACTGCTTTTAAAAAATGGAATATCCTACAGGCTATAGGGTATCAGTTGTTTACCCTCTTGATCTTGTAGCTTATTGGGAATCATGGCTCAGGACTGCAGCCCAGCATTGCCAGCACACAAAAAGATCAAAATGTAAAGTTGGAAGTGCAGTTTCCCCTGAGTGTATTTTGCTTTCACACTAATCCAATGTCAAAAAATAATAAGTCACACAACTGTAAACTGGGAACTGTTTGTTACCTCATTCATTGGACTCTAAACCAACACTGATGAATCTAGCTGCAATAGGAATGACAACAATAAGTAAAGAGGCATAGAGAAGGCTGCACAGGTGTGAGGAGAACTGAGTTACAGGCCTGATGCCCTAAGATTTTCTGCTTTTAAAGAGAGACAGAAAATCCAGCTTGCTATGTGGATTCAAAAACAGAAGATTGATTAGTGCAGGCCAGACAAAACAAGTTCATGGGGAACTTTGGGTCATGTGACACTTGTGTAGAATCTCAGTTATCAAACCTTTACTACAAGTAAAACTTTACTAAAAGTAAAGAAGAAACTTGGACCAGCATTTAGGATGCTTCATCCTTATCCATGTGTGATCAAACTGGAATGGTGATCATGTACTGAGCTTTCCATGGATAATTTCATTTGTCATGAAATTATCCAATGACAATACAATCAGATGAGAACTGTCATCCCCATTTGATAGATAAGGGAACTAAGGCTCAGAGAGGTTAAAAATACCTTACAAAGGTTAAGCTCATGGGTGATGTGCTGCTATGTGAAAAAGTGGATTCTGAAGTAATGTATATACCACGTGTCCTCCTGTCTCCATGCATATTTCCCTACATATACATTTATATATTTACATTTTTTTTATCTGGAAGGAAATATACCATAATGTTAACAATGTTTTCCTATAGTATTAGTATCAGTCATATTTTTCCCTTTTTACTTATCTGCATAAAATGTCTGTCAATATGTATTTCATAAAATCATTTTGTTTTTGTTTTTTGCAATGCTGAGGATCGAACCCAGAGCCTCACACATGCTAGCAAATATTATACCACTGAGCCACATCCCCAACTCAATGATTTTATTTTATTTTTTAAGGACATTTATTTTAAATGGCAGTGTAGCCCTTCTTTTCTTATGTATACCTTTATTTTATTTGTTTATTTTTATGTGTTGTTAAGGATCGAACTCAGTACCTCACACAAGTTAGGGAAGCACTCTACCACTGAGCTAATATCCCAGCCCTTGTTTTATTTTTAAAGAGGGTCACAAGAAAAGAGACTGTAAGAAACCAATCCCTAATGGTGAAATGAAGCTGGTGATGACATAATAAGCCCTGTGATCCCAGCCTTCCACATAGATACATATCACACAGACACTAACTTTTAAAGGCATCTGAGGGATTGTTTCTTTGAGGACCTACTAGTGCCAGACAATCTTTATTCGAGGGATATGTAAGGTAAGCTTTCTGACCTCGAAGGCTTTACTGTCCAGTGAAAAATCTCATGGTAAAACATGGTATTTTCCATGTACGCAGATACAAACCTCTTCTATTTGCATAAAGCATTTGCTTTTTTGTTGAAAATAGCTCTTATGTCTGTCTAGAAATGCACATTTCCATATTAGCATAAGTGTCATCTTTTGACAGTTATGCAAAAAATGGAAATCATCATTGCATGCCAATAGAAAGACACAATAACACCCCAGGATCCTATTAGTGTATAGTATTTACAGACGAAAGGGAGACTCCTGAAAAAGGATACTGCAAAATGCTAAAAGAAAGAAAAAGAAAAATTTAACTCTAACTCTTCTCTGAATTCTTCATATGAATTAAAGCATAAACCAGAAAGCTAAGCTGGCAGTACTGAAACTCTGGAACATAGCAGAAGCTATATGTATTTGCTGTTATCATTATTAATATGATAAACAGATGCCACTTTTTCACCTTCTTTTTAAGCTCTCTCAAAGAGACTTTCTGGCTTCATTCTTTTGTAAGTATAGCAAACAGGATTTTAGACCTGTATGGTCATGTTTGAAATCCTCATGGTCTTCTATCACCTTTTTGTCTATCACAGTAGATAAAGGGTCTCTCACATGTAAGATTAGGCCTTTGGCACTGACAACCACAATGGGTTTGACAATTAGTTATTCTATAATTATGCAACTTATAGGAAGTAATTATTAAAATATGGCACAACTTCTCATGCTATTATAGTAAATGAGATAATGGAATAATTCCTTTTATCAAAAATTCTTTTTCATTAGTTGAATAAGTGAAGTTTGACTAGACCAGTTATCTCAGGTAATTGTAAAGCTGTGTCATTGTTTCTGGCAATATTGATGGAGCTTATAGTTTTACTGAAGAGAATTACAGTATCACTATACCTAATAACGTAGTTAAGAATCAAGGGCTAAGTACTGTCTAGATAAACCAAAATTTTACTATATTGAGCCCTAAACTTCTACTGGATAAAAGCAGGAATTAATTGCATGCTGTAATGAAATGACCCAGACTTTGGATAAATGAAAATTAATGAGTTGAATTTTTTCCAGTGTAACATGATAGTCAAGTGATGATTGACCTTTGATCATCATTAATATCAGGAAAAAACAGTAAGCCTCAGAGAAGTTTTTGATTTTTAAATGCAAAAATATAGGTTGAATGCTGTGGCACACACCTGTAATTCCAGCTTTTGGGGAACTTGAGGCAGGAGGATCACAAGTTTGAGGCCAGCCTTGGCAATTTAGCATGATCCTGTCTCAAAACAAAATAAGGGTTGGGGATGTAGCTCAGTGGTAAAGTGCCCCTGAGTTCAATCACCAGTACTACAGAAAGAAAAGAAAGAAAACTGAGATTTAGTAGATTAATTTGCCCAATTTTTAGAGACTAAAATTCCAGATTAAATTGTGGAAACACATATATGCTTCTTTAATTTAGATATATTTACATATATGTATGTATATAAATATATATTCTTTAGAAATAATTTGGTCTTAACTTTTTAAAAGCTATAGATATTCAGATATATAAATATATACACAAATTCATATGCAAATAAATACATACATTCATGTATATGTATATATTTATGTACTTGTATATTTATATGTAATTTTTTATAGTTTGGATCTTTATATATGTAAATATATGTATATGTTGTATATATTTTTGTATAATTTATATAACTTTTAAAAAGTATATATCTTTAAGGACTGGAATTGTAGATCAGTGGTAGCACACTTGCCTAGAATGTGTGAGGCACTGGGTTTGATTCTCAGCACCACATAAAAATAAATAAAATAAAATAAAGATATTGTGTCCAATCTACAACTTTAAAAAAAGAAGTATATATCTTTAAAAATTCACTGACTCTCAATATACACAGTGGGAAAGGGCTGTGTTCTTGCCATGTATTCTATGGTGCTGTGTTCACTCCAGCAATGACTCACGAATCTGAAACTCAGACTCCACCAGCTTTAAAAATTACAAGATCTAGTAAGACCTGAAGAGCTATTTGCAGACCCCATGTGATTCCCAATCAGATACCATAAAGGGGAAAACATCAAGAAAAGTAGAGGGGGAAATGGAGAGGCCAAGAGACTCTGCAGTCAGAAAGGGTAGGGAGGTGGTGAAGGGACCAAGACAGAATAAGAAAGACATCTTACTTTGAAGATTAATGAATGTTGCCTTGTCCATGTTGATTTTCTCCTGGCCTGGAAGCCTGGGCTTTGTGAGAGGTAGTCCTGTAGCAAGAGTGAGCAGGCATATTGTTCAGCTGTTAACCCCTTTGCCTCTTCAGACTCGCCACAGCTGGCACCTGTCATTCCCAGCTCTCCCAAGCATCACCCTAATCAGTACATTTAAGATAAATAAAAGATGATATGAAATTTAATAGTAATATTTTTAGTATTATTTCATTGTAAGTATCATAATGTCAGAAAACTGATGGGGATTGTTTATTTAGTGCTCAAATATAGTTTTTACTTTAAAATAGAAAAAAAAACAAGTAAGGCACTTGGTAACACTACCCATTATTTATTTCTCACTTCTCCCAAGGGGATGTGAAGAAATGGCAAATGGCAAAGGTCCTGACAGGGGCAAACTAAAAGCAATGGGAAGATGGAGACCAGAATGCAGCCCCCAAATTGTAAAAGGTGCCTGCCTCTATAAGCCCGTGGCCTTTCATTAAGGGGCTCATAGTAGCTGCTGAAAGAGAATTCAATTGCACTTCCGATTTCCTTTTGCTTCAAATTTCATTTCTGACTGAACCCGAACTGCTCCAGGGCAGAGTTTGATCCCTACTTGTGCTCATAGAGAGGAAGTCCTAGAGCCAGCCATATGCTCCAGTGAAATAATAGGCTGCAAAGTGAGGGGAATTACAGCAATTACTTTTTTGAAGGCTCTCAGGGGCACCAAACTTGCTAAGACTCTCTATGAGGAAAATACAGAAGGATTCCACCCAAAGCACAAGTTTCACAAAAACTCACAGGGGGAAGATAATGAACAAAATGAGACAGTGGGGATACTCAATAGTTATATGTAGAGGTACTTTGGAAAATGTCTTGTTTCTTTTCTCTCAACTAACTGGGCTTCTCTTTTTTCGGAAGTATACATTTTACATAAAAAAGCATAGTCATTTAATAGATATCCAGCATCTGTCTGTGTTTATGAATGTGGATTAGACTCTATAATTACCTTGAAGAATCTGAAACCTAGGATCATGCCCTCCTTTTCCCCTGATTGTCTATTGCTTAAACAGACCTATAATCAATAGGGACTACCTTGAGGAAATCTCCTTCACTAAAACCATATGAAGGCTGAACTCTGAAGTTGGCACAGAATTAGGTGTATTCGTATGTACCTAAGAGGAACCAGGGGGGATATTTGAAGAGACATCCTGGAGATCATTCAGTCTGCCATGTAATCTCTGATTCCTCCCTAGCCATTTGCTCTGAGAAATAAAGGATACCATTCCCTTCCCTCATCCCCCTTAGCTTCCTATGTCTTTCTTTGCCTTTTGGCTTAATAGACAAAAACGTAATTACTTCCAAAAAGAGAAACTTGGATATATTTGCTGCAGCAGGAGTTCTGGTTTCCATCTCTGCTAGCTGACAAATGCCATATATTTATCTGTCATCACTAAAATCTGCAAAATGTTGAGCAGTTGTCAATGGGGTCACTACCTTCTTTTCTCAGCCTAATGGGACATTTATTTAACCAAAGTCTCTATTTGAGAACTGCAAGCAAATAAAGAATGCTACAAAATAGTGGAAGATTTCAATAACTAAGGACTATATGTGAGCATAAGGCTAAGTAAACACAATTTTGATGTAAAATGGATTGCAGCCAACTTCTTACAATCCTTCACATTTTTTACTTGTTTTCCCACACATGATCTCATTTGATCTGTGCAGTAACTTTGAGATTCTTTGTATAGTTATTATTCCTGTTTCAGAGTGGAGGAAACTGAGTCTCAAGAAAAGTTAAAAATGTTTTTCCCTAAGATCACAATTCTAAGCAGTTAAATTAAATCTAAGTTTTCTGACTCAAGAACCCATTTTCCTTTCTTTGTCTTACTGCCTTCAACTAAATACACAAACGGACTATCAAAGCAACAAACATTTTGCTGGTTTTTAAAAACCTCTTAGCGGCTACACAGACAGCCAAAGTCTGGCAACCTTAGTGAAAGAGCAGACAGATGCAGGGCCAAGACATTCCACAACTAAAATCCCAGTGTAACTCCTGAACTTAATCTTACAAACCATAAATCTTCCCAGATGTTTTGTTCAATTTATGCCATGTAGTTTTGGGGGGAAATGCAAATCCTCAGTGATTATGTAAATGCATACCACTGAGACTCCACCATTTTATTAATGTACTGCCACAGTCTGGCTGGGCACAAATGCCGCAGTCTGGCTGGGCACACAATCACGAGCCACCACACAGCTTGTAGATTCAAACAGCAACTCTTTATTCCCGAACTCACACCAGCCGTCTACAAACACGTTCTGGGGAAATCCACGTTCTCTGCCCAAATCCACATTCTCTGCCCAAAATCACCTTCTCTGCCCAAATCCACCTCCACTGGGCTTCTATCTCCAAAATATACTGTCTGAATCCCGTGAGAACTCAAGGGGAACTCAGGCAGCAGGATACGCCCTATTCCCAGCAGGAATAATCTTAAACCTTAAACCTGGAACCAAAACCGGGAAAGCCCTAATCCGCCTTGGTCCTTGAACAAGGTCACCTACATTCAATGTCACTGCAACATGGGGTACGCTGGCAACGAAATTGTCATACCTACTTGGCTAATGGCTCCCGGCAATGTACTTGCTTTACTATATATCCACCTGTCTCTTCATCCTGTTATCCAATCAAAAATTCATAAAACTTTTCTGAAGTTGCAGACATCAGTAAATTTTACCTCTAAACAATTCAGCATGCATATCATTAACTACAGTTCAATATGAAAGTAAACTTTGTATATAATAACATATACAAATCTTAAGTGAAACAATTCAATAACTTAAGTGTACCATTCAGTACCCACCCATGTCACTCAAATCTCTGTCTAGATATGGAGTATCACCCTCATCCCACAAAGTCTCCTCATTTCCCTTCCCAGTCAGACCCCAATACTATTTGAAGATTTTTCTCCAGCAATTACTTTTACCTATTCTAGAACTTTGTGTGAATGAAGTTTTATCTTACTCTTTTGTATAAGGATTTTTTTCACTGAAGATGAGGTTTTGGTGATTCATCCATGTTATTTTAAAGGAGTCAACTACTTTTAATTGTTGAGTATACTGCTCTGTTGTAGCAATATACTAATTTCTGCAACCATTTTCCTCTTGACAGACACAGAGTCTGTTTCTGGTTTGGGGTGATTCTATGATGAGTACTAGGAACACTCATGTAGATTCTACCTATGTGTTGATGTTTTCATTTCTCTTGGGCAAATATTTAGAAACAGAATTGCCAGGTCATAGGATAAGTGTATATTTAGTTTTGTAAGAAACTTCCAGAACTTTTCTTCAAAGGTGTTGAACATTTTAACTCCCACCAACAATATTTGAGAGTTTCTGTTCTTCTACATCATCACCAACATTTGGTGTTATCATTTTTATTTTATCCATTTGGGCAGGTCTCTCTCATATTACTTTTTGAATTATAAGAATATTCACATTGAAAAGAGTCTCATTTTCAAAAGGGGATTAAGGCAGTATCTGTGTTCATGTCCTCTTGTTACTATAGCAATTTGGGTTTCTTAAGCTGTATAATTCATTCATTAAATCCTGATTCTCATCCTTAAAGAGTTGATTGAAAGCAGATTCATAATTCAGTGTCTATTTTAAATGTTCTGGGGTTTAACTTTAGCCCTGAAACTTTGTCAGAACTAATTTTCAGGGGTTTTTTTCCCTATAAACACTGAAGCTTTGACATTAATCAAAATGGTCAGGTTAGCTCTTGACTTAGACTCAATAGAAAAATAAACAAATAATCCTAACCTTTGATTGAATTAAATGAGCATTACCTCAGGGTAACTCTCACAGACCTAAACTTTGAAGAGTGAAGCTTTTTAGAGCAAACATAGTATGTTGTCAAGACACCTTCAAGCTGGATTTCCACAGGTCTAATTTTATTACAATTAAATATTTTCTTGGGTTTTGTAATTTATCCCTAAGATAAATTGATATTTTTTGGCTTTTTGCCCATTTTCATACTTCAGCTCTTATTCATTTGTTATGAAAATAATTTAATGTATTTAATCCTTCTCAAAAATTCTTTTCAGTTCACTGTTTATAACATTAGACATGCTATAATTCACTGGACAATGTCTCTGGATGCACTTTTAGTAATCAGTAACAGTGATGTATGTTAGAGCTCTAAAATGGTAGATATAAATTGTACAAGTGCAGAGATTACTATATGTTGCTCTAGGCTCCTGAAACGCTAACATAAAAGATATCTTAGCATTTCCACTGCTCTTTAACTAGTTCCTATAGGCATACTTCAATCTTCCAAGGTATGAAAAGCTAGTATATGAAAGAATATGTATGAATGTTTTAACCAGAGATTTAAAATTTTATCTTTAGCATCAATTAATTTTTTAGGCAGATTATATATCTGGTGGTGTCTCTTCTGTTCCTTCCCATAACATTTTTTGAGGGGCAGAGTAGTTTCACAGTTTCTAGATCTCCATGGGTTATAGAGGCATTAAGGAGATGTCACCTACAGAAACGTTTTGAATAGGAATCTGTTCCAACTTGCCTTGCCTTTTCTCAGAGTGTTTACTTTATTTCTCTCTAGTTGTAAAATAATAAAATATACTGGCCCTTAAGATATGTTAACACAGTAGTCATTTGATTAAATGTCATCTATATATGAAGTTTGCATATTTTTGGAACTAAGCCACTAGGCACATATTTTGTAACTCTGAAAATAAGAATACCCCATGGATTGGAATGAAACTGTACTGGCTAATTGTCCCACACATAAAATGTGCAATACATACAACAGATTTTTTTTATAGGGTTCTGTTTCTTTTTTCTTTAATCTGCATATGAGCCACCAGGACCAGTACTATGCGTAGGTGAAAACAGGCAGCTGCAATTGGGATGATGAAGCAGCATAGAGAAGACCTGCCTGCCTTAAAATATTCTTCTCCTAGTGTGCCCTGGGAATAAGACATTATCTTCAGATGTTTCTATGAAAAGCAATCTATTAGCAGATAACATACCAAGATCACCTTTTATTATGGGAACTGTTAATTCCTATTAACCATTCAGAGTTTAGAAAGACCATCAGGGAATGGAACACAGAGACATTTCCAAAGGCTGAAGATGATTTGAAATAATGAGTGTGTGTGGCTGGTGGCATGTGCCTAGAGGAAACTCCTGATGGAGAACTTGAAAGTAGAAAACACCTGTGGGAGGAAGCCCTGCAAGAAAACCTGAGACCTTCAGCCCAGATCACAGCCCAGACCCAGTGTTGGTCTAGGGCTGGATCCATGAGAAACAAATGAGAAAGTAAGGTAGTCTTTTAATTTCCAGATAAAGCCAAATTTAGCATTCAAGTTCTCTGAGGCACTTTATTCTGTCTGACACAGGAAAGACCTGGGATGACTGTGGCAAAGAACTGTGAATATTCCTGCACTGCATAAGCCATATGGTTCAACTCTTTGCTCATCAACTAAGCATTGGAACTGAAGACTAATTGTCATTGTCATGTGCAGTGTACATACAAATTATTTTTGCTATGATTTTAGAACTTTTATACAATGAAGCCACCTTTTTGTTTCTAATAATTACTCCTGACATTCACCACTGACCCATTTAACAAAGGAATCAAGTCCAGATACTACATTGTTTAATAAGACTTCATTGCATTTTAAATGAATGAGGATAGAAGTAAAGACAATACATTAGAACACATGACAGTTCACTTTCAGGCTGGCTTTCGTCTAGAGTCTATCTTTAAACTTTAGCTTTTTTATTTAGTTTACATTATACAGCATATTCTATTTTGTTTGGAAATAATAGCTTAGATTATTAAGAATAATTATTAGAACTTGATTATTTTTCTTTTCTCACAAAATTTTTATTTTTCATTAATAACCTTGGGATTTTCATAAATTAGTCCTAGAAAACAATACAAGAATATCGTTAAGACACAAAGAACCTTGATAAAAATAATTTGTAAATTAGCACTCTAATTATATTATGCTGGTGCCCTAACATTAAAGAGTTGTCTTATGAACGTTAATTTAATAGAGTTTGGTAGTTTCTCTAAAAACAAGAGTTTTTTTATCTCTTTTTACAGGCTAGGATATTACTATGCTTTAAGTATATTTTGGAAATTTGTACAAATGGCTAAATTGAAAATGTCTGATATTCTCAATTACTTAAAGCATTTATGATTTTAAGCTCCCAGAAGAAATCTGCTACTGAAGGGAGGAAAAAGTAAGAGCAGTTAGTCAGAAAAATACTTATATAAGAGCTGTCACATCAATTATTGGTTTGAAAGCAGTAAGCCCTATATTTCAGACTCCAGGCTTTAAGGAATCCTTATTGAGCATTTTCCCTTTGCATAGCTGAGACAAATGGCTGATAAGTGAAATCTTGAGACTGTTCACAGCTTTTCTCTTTCATTCTATTGCAGCCCGGAAGATGGTGAGATACACCCAGAAATCTGTCGGCTTTATATCCAACTGCAGTGTTGCTTAGAAATGTACACAACAGAGATGCTAAAATCCATTTGTCTACTGGGGTCTCTTCAGTTTCATCGAAAAGGTATCTATGTTTAATAGATTTCAAGAAACACTGAGGAATGTTAAACAAAGCTAATCTTTTGCCAAGTGTTTATGTACACTACATACTCATCTACACACAATTAGAATGAATTTAAATTTTCAGAAAATGCTTATTATATGAATTAATAAAATGTCCATGTCACTACTGTGTAAGAGAACACTAATTGTTTTGAACAGAAATTATGGTATAAAGAGTTTTTAAATTACTCTTTTACCACTTGTGAATATAAATTTCAATAATCAGCAAAGCAGCAAAAATATATAATGAACTTACCAGGGTAGTAAATGCTATCTGAAAGTGCCATTATTTTATTTTTCTAAATGAATTAAGTTTCAAGAAGACAAATTACATATTGGATCCCAAAGATTTAAAAATGGGGGGAACTCAACATATAATAGGAAGGCATATGAGTTATAGGAAATATCCTTCTCTTGTTGAAATCATAAAGGGAATATATAGGCTTAAATAACTGTATCCTCCAGAAGTGGCTGTGGCTTCAGTGTGGTTTGATCAGAATTCTGACTCCCATTTGGAGTGATGCCTTGCCTTCTGGGTGTTGGCTTTACCCTTAATCTGGCTTCTCCCACACTAGCAAATTAATTGCAGTAGTTCCAGTCATTACCTCAGCACATCACATGCTCTATAAAGAGAGAGAACTTCTCCCAACTCTAGAGAAAGGTGCTGAGTTTCATCCTGGTTGGACAAGCTCCAGGCCTGAACAATAGGTAGAGAGGTGGAATTCCACTGGTTAGTTTAGGCAATCAAGGCCCACTTATAGAGGTAAGAGTGGAGTTAACTCCACCCAACCAGCACTATTACACAATGGAAGAGGCTAGAATGATATTGGTGCTATAGAGGAAGCCAAAAGTTTCCATTAATAGAGGATTTGACCTATATTTTCTTTATTCATTGAGCAGTAATTAATTACTGGGACCCTTTCAAACAGAAACTTGTTGTGCTTCAACTCAGGAGAATAAAAGAGTGTGTGGAAGGTAATCCTGGGCTGCGATTTAGATTCAGAGATGGTAAAGTTCAATGAACTCAGGGAAGGAAAAAAGATATTTCAGGTGAAGATTCAGTTAAAGGTTTGAAATCATATAAGCATAGCCATTTGGGGAGAACAAAATGACATGATAAACTACTTGCAAAAATCAAATTTTGTATACACACATATACATAAATGTATGTTCACAGCAGAACTAAAAACAAGATTATGCTGAATTCTTCCTAAGACAGGGAACATTTTCTCAATATCTTAATATTATTTCTTTTTCTTTTTAAAGGCTGATCTTTCAAGGGTTTCAAAAATTTCAGTTTCCAAAATTGAATACTCACACACTCATATTGTCCAAATATGTGTCATTGGCCTAATGTTTTTACTTCTTAGTTTTCTCTCTCCCTCCCTTTCTCCCCACCAACCATAACATGTGTGTATATGTGCACACACACGTATACACACTCACACAAAAGCACACATTCAGAGTAGTATTTTTATTCTTTCTAATGACTGAGTAAGCTGGGTATAAATAGCTTTATTCCCCAGGTCCACATATAATATATCTGCAGAAATTGTTCCCTTTTTGCAGAACTTCTTTGCTGGTGAGATGTACTTAACACTAGGGACCTCCACTCTCACCCCATCCTAATTCTTTGGTTTGTGGCCTGATCTCCTGCCATCCTACTTTTTCTCTTTTCACAGTTGAGTTTTGAAAGGAAAATTCTTCTGTGCTAGTTCTCTGTTTAAAAAAGGATCCCCTCATCTATATTGCTTCCTTGTTATAGTTGGTGTTGAGCATCCAAATAAAAGCCATGCTGCATCTTAACTGGTGAGCCTGCTTGGTCTTCATTAACAATCTCTGTTTTGCCTTCATCCTGCTGCTTCTATAAAAATAAATAATAGTGGTGGTGTAGCTCAGTGGTAGAGCATTTGAATAGCTAGAAATTTCTGGAATGCTAAATGAAATACTAGCTCTTATGGGAAGGTTGGGATGATTCCATTAAAATATCATTTCAAATTTTACAGTCCTACTTTAATATGGCACATCCTTTCTATTTCTTTATTACTTTTATTAATTTCTTCATTATACCTAAGGAATTAACTCTATATTACTATTTTGGATTTCTGGGTTTTTTGAACTATTGTTGTCATATTCCTACCATTACGATAACACAGAAAATTCTGGTGTTATTAGGTTTTGTTTTTTCTTTGGTATCTTTGGAAACTGTAGAATAGCCTACGTCCATAGCTTCCAGCCAATACTCAATGAGTACATGAAATCTGCCACTGACTCTCTGGGAAGCCCTGGTTAAGGAAAAAAAAAAAAATTGGCTCCAGTGACTATAAACTATCAGATATCAATTGAGGTAGAAATTGGTCCACAGATACAGCACAAGAGTATTAAACTTTAAAGAGCTGAATTGGGGAAATTAAGAGACATGACATGTATCTTGACCTTGAATCCTGGAGTCCTTATTCATAAAAGTAGACAGAGAGTAATCAACAAGCCTAAGAAATCTCATTATGGCATGGGAAGCAAAGGAACTGAATGCCTCATCCTTATAAAACCAAGAAATGGGGGAGGGATAGAGAGGCAGACTCTGCAGATATGACATACCAAGCCCTGAGTCAAGATGTGAAACCAAGGAAAAACAGATTTACTCTAAGGGAGCAATGGGGCAGGAACCGAGGAATACGCAATTGCAAATTTCAGGCAAGATAGTAGAGATAGTGAAAGAAAGCATGCATTAAGAAATCAGCCTTGCCAGCCTCGGTGGCCCATGCCTGTAATCCCAGAGGCTTGGGAGGCTGTGGCAGGAGGATCACGAGTTCAAAGTCAGCCTCAGCAAAAAGCAAGGCACTAAGGTACTCAGTGAGACCCTGTCTCTAAGCAAAATACAAAAATAGGACTGGGGTGCAGTTCAGTGGTCGAGCGCCACTGAGTTTAATCCCCACTACCACCCCCACCACCCCCACCTCGCAAAAAAAAAAAAAAAAAAAAAGAAAAAGAAATCAGTCTCCTTTCCTCAGGATTGATATTTATATGTGCATATTAAATTATGTAATTTAATACATATGTCATGTCTTAGTACAAAGACCATTTATCCACTAGAAAGAAGTCTATCTACTGAGATCAAAGATACTAGTCTAGTTTTCTAAGATAATATACTCTTTATCCAAACAGTGCCTCTGATGTGGTTTCAGGCTAGAAACAGAGCATGTCTACAGGACCTCACTAAATTCCTTTTTTTGAGAAATCAGATAATCCCTGAGGTTCTGGGGAATAGTGGCTCCCACTGGAATTTGTAATATTCAAAATCTCTTTCTGCTTTGAATCTCCATCTGGTTTGTTTCTTTTAATGTTACAATGAAAGTTGGTATATAACATCCTTTACATAAGCTAATTTCCATTTCTTCTGTGAGTGTGGCTAAAAGTTGGCTGTTCCCCTCTCTACCTTTTATTTTCCAGCCAGGAAAGGAGAGGGATTTTAATTGAGTTACAAAATTTGACTTTACATGAGAATCTATACTGAAATCAAGTTATTTCATCATAATCTGCACACGTGACTTCTTTTTACATTTGTACATGTTCCTGGCTGCTACCAGAAATCCAGATAATGTTGCATATTTCACTTAGTTTTACAACTATATTGAGTAGTCATGACATGAGTTTGCTATTTGATGAGAAAGGGCACACAAGGTCACTCTAGAGGTTAAGGTCATGGTTTCTTTCTGGAAAAATGAGCCTCAAATATTTTTAAATCTTCTGAAGTGGGACTGAATTTAGTAATGAAGATTGTCCTCTAACCAGGCTCCATGGCACATGCCTATAATCCTAGCAACTCAGGAGCCTGAGGCAGGAGTATTGCAAGTTTAAAAACAGCCTCAGCGATTTAGCAGGACCCTAAGAAACTTACCAAAACCACATCTCAAAATAAAAAGGGCTGGGGATGTGGCTTAGTAGTTAGATGCCCCTGGGGTAAATCCCCAGTACCAAAAAAAAAAAAAAAAAAAATCGTCCTTGCCCAATTAAGCTAATTCTAATCATCCTTAGTCCTCTGCATCGTCTTCATTGGATCTTCTTGCTTGTTCCATACACTCTGCTTCTGAGTTTTTGCTGTCTCATAACTCTGAGAAATCTTTTATACTTTGCAAGATCATGCTATTGCCAAAGAAATGAAGAAAAGCATTACTAAAATGATTTTCCTTTTTCATGGCCAACAAAATTAAAGTAAATTACAGTGATGTGAGGTAAAACCCACATCATTTAATAAAAGCTATTGGGTTATATCAGGTAGCAAATGGCTCTGAAAAACTGTTTGTATAAGAAGATGACAGATGGGAATAATTTTAGTCATTTTGTAATTTCATATTCTAACACTTTAAGTTGTAGCTGGAGCATTACTTGACAAAGTCTAATTTCTATGTTTATGATGAAAAATAGTTGTTCTCACTTCATAGTTAGGTAAGAAATCTTTTCGCATTACTGAGTCCATGTATCACATTGACCATTAATGCCTATTTCCTGCCACTGGATACAATGAGATTACAAGTTTCATTCACTTTGTTGGAAGAAAGTGGAGCCAGGTTTCTAAGGGAATTAGATGACACTATTTTGACTGTGGCTTTTCCCTCCCTTTCTCTCCACCATTCAGGCAGTTTGGCAACACTCCCATTCTGAAAGGAGCCCCTTCACATGGGAACGTGTTCTTTCCATCTTTGTTATCCTCTCCCCTTGCTATGTCAGTGGTCTCTCTGACCCTGCTTGCCTCTCTATCATAGCCTGTAACAAAATTATCCTCAGGCCCTTGAGGTTCTGTCATCCTTTCTTCTGCCTAAGATAAGAGGGGTCCTTCTCCCAGCCTGTGCCATCATGGCATATATAGGAATAAATCCACACAGAGAAAATGTGATCACAAAATGGAAAAGACAGAGAAATGTTAAAAGTTGAAAAATGTTTTTTCAAAATCCAGTTTGAGATGCTCTAATGAGACATTAATGATCTGCTATCCAGCAAACACAGAAACTCAAGACAAGAACAGGACATGGGCAGTAAAGATTCACTGTCTTCAGCAGCATAGCAGGAAATGCAGAGGGAATGATCCACATCAATAAAAGAAACAAGCAACATAAAGACAGAAATAGAATATAACCAAAACACCTTATTTTCCAATGCAATAAGGCATTTGATCCTAAAACAGAATAGTGGGTTAGAAGAAATGAAGCAGAATAAATCTTAAAATAGAAAGTATGGTTCAAATTCTGAACTCTAGAAACATGCATTCACTCTTTGAACAAATATTTATTAAGCACCTGTTATTGTTATTGGTGTCCCCCAAAAGCTCATGTGTGAGACAATGAAAGTTTAGAGGTGATATAATTGGGTTATGAGAGCCTTAACCCAATCAGTGCATTAATCCACTTGAATGGATTAAGTAGGTCTAACTGTAGTCAGGAAGGGTGATATGGAGAAGGTAGGTCTCTGGGGGGGGGGTGCCTTTGGGGTACATATGTAGTTCCAAGTGAGTGGAGCTTAGTCTCTCTCTGCCATGTCCTGACTGCTTTCCTCCTTCACACCTTTCTGCCAGGATATTCTGCCTCACCTTGGGCCCAGAGCAACAGGGTCAGCTGTCTATGGACTGAGACATCTGAAACTGTGAGCCAAAAATAAACTTTTCCTCCTCTAAAATTGTTCTTGTCAGGTCTTTTGGTCACTGAGGCAAAAATCTCAGTGATCAAGGCTGAATAAGTCCCTGTTCTTATGGAGCATATATTCTAGTAGAGAAGAAAAGAAGGGAGGAAGGAAAGAAAGAAGAAAAGAAAGAGACAGGGAGAGAGAAAGAAGGGGATATAGAAAGGAAGAAAGAACAGTAATAGTCAAACTTTCTAAAAAATCCCAAATATTAATGAATACAATACAAATAATTTAAAACAGAAGAGATAAAGTAATAGCAAGTGACTGGGTGGCTACTTTAGATGGGACAAAGTTTTCTGAGAACATAATTTTGAATCTGACTTGAATGACAAAAAGGAAACAACGTCATAAACATTAGAATTTTATGTAAAAGACCCAAGACCAGAAGATGGTAGTGTTTGAACAGTATAAACACAACCAAATTCTGTAATCCAAATGTAATCTAAATCATCTATTATTCTCATGTCTTCATATATTAATGAATAGAACTATACTGTCACCTTTATCAAATTAGGTGTCACATAAAGAATAGGTTAATAGTACTGATAATAGCTTCCACTTACTGTGCCCTTTTGCTTGCTAGATGCCTGATGTATGGTATCTCATTTTACCCTCAAGAATATTTCCTTCATTGTACAGATAGAGTAACCTGAAGCTCAATGAGGTAAGTTGCCTGAGGTCACATGGCAAATTGGTCCCACTGCAAAGTCTGATTGGTCTACCACATTAGTCCTTTTCCATTAAACTACGTCAGGGAAGGACAGCAGAACATAGCAAATGGAGAAATAGAGAACAGTAGCACAGTTGACCAAATTTTATTCACATATTTGGCTTATTTAATGATAATGAGAAAATTTCAAAACCATGTTTAATGATTAAAACCCATCATGTGTTAGTTTCTTACCATAATGCTAAGCTTGGAGACTTGCTTTTAAGGATTGGAGGGAATGTTAATTCATAGATTACTGAGTGATTTATATTAATTCATAAAATACTGAATGATTTATAAAATATTTTACATTAGATAAAGACGTTTAGTTCTGGGCTGGGGTTGTAGCTCAGTGGTAGAGCGCTTGCTTAGCACGTGTGAGACACTGAGTTCAATCCTCAGCATCACATAAAAAATAAATAAATAAAGATACTGTGTCAAAAAAACATATTGTATCATTTTTAAAAAGAAGATTAATTCTAAGAAGTCATTGTATTCAGTAAAAATATATAAATAAAATGAAGTATTCATGGGAGCCAATGGAAACATGATTCAGTCATGTCACCCATTGTGGAAAAGTTGGAATTAATTAATTATATAGCAAACACATCTCACACATTGTTCTGGTTGTCTTTAAAGTATGGAATTAGAGAAAAGCCTCATAGGGATCTCCTTTGAATGTATTTTCCTTTGTCTTCTCTTCTTCTGCATTCTAAGGGAATCCTGTGTATCTGCTTTCTCACACAGATTTATGATGCCACCATTATGGGTACTACTTTGGGGGCAATGATGGATCTCCAGTGCCATATGAAGCACAGAGAAGGCTGTAGGGCAAGGGGCAGGGTAGAGTACTTTATCTCTTCTGATTTGGAAAATGTTTACTTATAAGTGTATGGCCAAGATTGGAGCTCTTTTTATTTCTGGCCATTTGGGGTATTTTTTGTTTTTGTTTTTATTGGGTTTTATTTATTTATTCATTCATTTATTCATTGTGGTACTGGGGATTAAATCCAGGACCTCATGCTTTCTAGGCAACCGCTCTACTACTGAGCTACATCCCCAGCCCTGCTTTTTGTTTTATTTTGCAACAGGTTCTTGCTGGCCTCAAACTTGTCATCTCCCTGCCTTGGCCTCCCCAGTACCTGGGATTACAGGCATGAGCCACAGGTCCAACATCTGTGATATGTTTTGCAGCACTAAGAATATCTTCTTATCATCGAAGAGTCTTTCAAACTATGGTTTAATATAAATAAACAACTAACTTAATTGATATAATTTTTTTTCTGTGTAAGTCATATGTTTTCTAGTACATGAGAGCAGAAAGATGGATTGTTAACAAACATGCTGCATTTCCCCAGTGCTTTCCATAATGCATGGAGTTAAAAAGCACTGACCCAAGAGAATCACTATTTGGATAAACACCTATGCATTTGATTAAGCCACGTTCATTTTTTTTTCTCAATTCAGTCAGTATGAAAACTATTTTAAAAGCCTTATGTGTGTGTAGATAATGCACAAAGGACATATGAAATTTGCCCTTAATATCAAAGAAATGATAGGGCAGTGATATAGAATTGCTCAGAGAAGATTGGTTTGTTTTATTTTTATTTCTGGATAACTGTACTCAACTGGATAAAATTGACTTTTCTGGACACTAGAGGTCAAACTAATGACCTCCAAAGAGATAACTGTCCATGGCAGTGCCTTCTGTAAGCTGGGGACAAGCAGGAGAGCAAGAAAGAATGGAAAGGGAAAAGAAAGAATAGAGAAAATACAGGAGAAAGAGGATTGGAGAAATAAGGAGGAAAGAGGTCACTAGAGTAGGGGTGATGAAGGAGCCCACTGGTGCCAGTGCCTCGGATTTCTGAGGTCAAGGGTGCTCAGTGGCACCCTAGATATGGCCCCACAATCAGATGTGGTTTTGTTATTCCTAAATGACCATTTCTCACGAATATAAGAATAACCAGCCCTTTAATCTGGTATGTGCTTCATGGGTGGTTTCCTTTAACTTTTCTTCAAACATGCCTCTTATATTCTCCATAAACAGGCTAAAAATACATGGAAATCCCCAAGGATCTGAAAGCAAAAATCTTTGCAGGACCCTAAGGAAAGTGGCCAAGTTCGGATGTCCTAATTCTAAACAGTGACACAGCCAACTTAGTATGATTTCAAGGTGCTTTGAGGGCTCCCTTCCCCCTTCTTACCTCCATTCCCCCCCCCCAAGCAAACATTTGTTCACTGAGGCCTGAAATTGACTTTTTAAGGGACAGAGTTTTTTATTTTATAATAAGAACTATTTTAAATGCACATTCATTCTCTTGGGCAAAGCAAAACTTGGACTTGAGGTTTCCATTTTGAAGCATGTTGATCTTTTCTTAAAAGAAGCACAGGCAACCCACCTGCTGCAAGAGGACGAATGCCCCCTTCTGAGTTCAGCCAGGCAAAGGAGGGAAACTGGGCATGGAGTTCTTTAACTGGTTGGTGGAAGGGTCTTCCACTGGCTCCTTAATGTGGCTTAGAATAACTTCCATAAACTGACTCTGTTAACATTTCCAACCTCACATCTCACCAGCAATACCCTCCCTCAGCTTCCCCTGCCCCCTGCATATCCTGCCCTGCCACACTCAAGTCAACTTGAACTATGTTGAGGAATCTCAACTTACAGTCCTTTCCAGTATGTCCCCCTGCTTGGGACATATGACCCTTCCTGCTTGACCCTACACCCGTCCCTTTTTCCTGGCCCATCCCTGCACTATATTTGGGTCACAAGTTAGATGTGATTTCTTGAAGGAAGCTTTTCTTGATGCTTCAAGGCTGGGCCACTCAATATGTCCCTCAAGCATCTCCATTACACCCACTCCATGTGTCCCCCAAGCATCTCCATGACACTGATCATGTGCACATTACTTGAGGTGTTATTGCCTGGCTCCGTGCCTGCCGTTCTCTCTTGACTTTTATTGCCTTGAGTGTGTTCACTATTACATCCCCAACATCCAGTACAGTGCCTGGAGCAGAATAAAGTTTCAATTAATGATTATTGAATAAGTGGATGATTGCTTTCATTTCTGCATCTCTTGTCAAAAGAGAGGGAACGTAATTAGAGGAAAAGATTATCCAGAGATGCTGGACTGAACTGATACACATATTTCTCTTCCTACACATACACATATTTCATACACATATTTAGAATCCATTTAAATAACAGAAAAGTATATAATGAAAAGAATAAATCCATATTAGCTCTTGTATTTGTCAGGATGAGATAACTGCTATATTTAACAATACCAAATCTCAATAGATTAGAACAATGAAAGTTCATTATTCACTCATGTCCAATGACAGAGCTGGGGTGGGGCAAAGAGTATTCCTCTATTCATTTTCTGCACATCCAATGTTCAGAGAGGAAAAAAGAAAACATGGAGGATTCTAAAGGAGAATTTTTAGGCACCAGTCTAGAAGAGAGGCCTACATCACTCCTGCTAAGAAAGGGTTCACTGGCCATAACACTTTCACATGACCCTTTCTAATTGTAGAAAAAAAAGAAAACACAGGTTAGCAATCACAAAACTCTCACAACCCTGAAAAACAAAGGACAACTTAAGCAAATCAGAAATTTTGAGAAATTTCTCAAAGCTAGGAGGCAACTGGAATTGAGTTGGTAGAAATAAAAGAACAGAGGAATCCATAGCAAATAAGAAACTCAAGAAGAAATTGAAGCGGGAGAAAATTTTTTTTTGCAAGAAATCAATTCCAGAGACATTTTAAACTCAGTCAGTAAATACAAATCATAGGAAAGATTTCTGGAACTGTTGTCAGGGAAATTAGTTTCAAAATTGCATTCCGGAAAAGCTGGGCTACCCCACACTGAGCAGCAGACTGTGTCTGTCCCAGGAGGATGTCTGGTGTCAATGTCGGTCCTGGGAAGCAAAGCCGAATAGAGTGTGAAATCATTCTGGGCCTCCATAAGTACAGCAATGGAAGGAAAAGAACCTGAGCTCCAGACGATGGTGGTTTTTTGCAGACATAATTGCTCAGTGTATCTCACTGAAGTGGAAATTCTAACCAGGAAACTCAGAGCAGACATGGGGCATAAAGAACAAGCAGGCTGCCCAGGAAGCCTACCACCAAAGATGGAAAACCTTTGCATCCAGCCATACACACTGCTCCTTTTTCACAATTACCAGAAGGACACAATTATAAGAATAATAGGCAAACAGAGATCTTCAAAGACATATCTGAATAGACAGCCAGGAATGACCAGATTTTTAAGAAAAACCAGCTCTATGAAACGGTGCTACCAGATGCAGCAAACAATTAATTCTAGAAGAACAAATTTAAGGTGATGAAAATTTAAAATACATGTAATCAATATATGCAAAGAGATTTATGAGTCTGTCATATACATAAAACAACAATTGTCTGCAACAGATAGGAACCAGTCATATTTGTAGGAAATACAAAGTTTTATCAATGAAAAACTCCTTAGATAAGTTAATTAGTGTTGGGTGACAATTCTCCATTAGTCTATTGCATTTTATGGGTTTTACAAAGTAAGGTACTAATTGCCCTTTGTTTTATACTATCTTTTCAAGGATGCTTATTTAGCAAATGTCTTGGAAAATAGAGTGTATCCCTCCAGAGTAAAGCATAGGCTCTCTATGCAGTATAATTAAAACGTTTCCTTCTGGAGCAAAGGGCAGGCATGCTGATTAAAGACTCCAGAACCCTAAGTCACGGTTCCATTGTTGTCACAGCCCACTGTGTGTGTAGGTATCATTTGGCCTTCTTACATCTCTCTCTGAGAACTAAGACTCAGAAACCCAGCAAATACTTATATGCTGGCTACTGCTATTCTTTTTTTTTTTTTTGGTACAGGATTGAGCCCAGGGGCACTTAACCATCGGCCCACATCCCCAGCAATTTTTTAGGTTTATTTTGAGACAGGGTCTCACTAAGTTGCCTAGGTCCTCTCTAAGTTGCAAAGGCTGCCTTTGAACTTGTGATCCTCCTGCATCAGCCTCCCAAGCTATTGGAATACAGGCATGCATTACCACACCTGGCTAGCTACTGCTATTCTGTGAGTAATCAACTATCTTTGTCTCTGACCTAGGAATCTTATGTTGTCTTCCACTATCTATAAAATTGTAGCAGGCTAACTTGAAAGTAGGGTAAAATCTCAGACCTGTCATAGTTCTTTAAAATTATCATAATGGAAATACTGAAAGCCTAAAATAGTGAAATGAAATATCAAGTCAAAGTATTCTCCCAGAATTTGGCCCAAAAGACAAATATAGACTATTGGGGAGAATTAAGAAATGTGAAAGATTCAGAGGCTACTCAAATATGAAATAAGAATTCTGAAAGAATAGAATTCAGAGAAGTAGAGAGTCAAGAAAAAGAGAAGACCTTTTCCCCAAATCTAAAGTAAGACAGAAATATTTAAATTAAAAAGATCATACTGTCTCAGTGAATCACCTTTAAGATTATTTACTAATCACAAAGGGGAACAGGTGTTATTATAATAGTGAAAGTTGGCAGAAACCAACTTAGCAAAATTAGCAGCATTAATAGTGGGCCAACTGAGTCATGTGTTTTTGATGTGATGCACCAAGAAGGATTCAATATCACTTCTATGATATTCTTGCCAAAAATGTTTACTCTGAATCTAGACATGTTGAAACAATCAGAAAAATCCAAATGGAAAGATATTATATCAAACAACTGGCCTGGACTCTTCATTCAAAAGCATCCATGACATGAAATTTTAAAAGGTGCCGGCGTTGGGGGGGCTGGAGATATAGCTCAGTTGGTAGAGTGCTTGCCTCACATGCACAAGGCCTAGTTCAACACACAGGCAAGAATGTTATTCTAGAGAAAAGGAAAATAAAGAAACATGCTAACAAAATACTTTGTAGAGTCCTTAGTTGGGACCCTCAATTAAAAGGAATTATTGGAATATTTGGGAAACTTAAATATTAGCATATTAAATAATAGTGTTGTATTGAATTATATTTAATCAAAATTTGGGGGCTGGGGATGTGGTTCAAGCAGTAGCACGCTTGCCTGGCATGCATGCGGCCCGGGTTCAATCCTTAGCACCACATACAAACAAAGATGTTGTGTCCGCCAAGAACTAAAAAATAAATATTTAAAAAATTCTCTCTCTCTCTCTCTCTCTCTCTCTCTCTCTCTCTCTTTAAAAAAATTGAAATTGTTTTGTCTAATAGTGGTTTTGAGGTTATGTAATAAAGCACTCTTGTTTTTCATGAGATATATACTAAAGTATTTTAGGATAAAGTGTCATTAATGCTTGCAGCTTACTCTCAAATGATTCATTACAAACTACTTTTATATATAAAATCTATAATATTTTTTAAAATAAAAGATTAGAAAAAATAAATTTCAAATGCCAAGAGAAACTAATACAAAGAGGACTCATACCCAGAAATATTTAGGAACCTTTATAGAACTCAAAAGTTTGAAAATTACATCCTGAAAATTTTTCAGGGAGCCATAAATAGGCTACATACCGAG
The DNA here is from genome assembly GCF_001458135.2 of Marmota marmota marmota. Lineage (NCBI taxonomy): Eukaryota > Metazoa > Chordata > Mammalia > Rodentia > Sciuridae > Marmota > Marmota marmota. Next base: position 4,489,199 of record NW_025999990.1, on the reverse strand, counting down.
CATCCCTAGGTATAAATAGAAGACAGAGAACAATGTCATCCAAGTTCTTAGAGAAACTTAGTTTGAACATAGATTTCTACATCCAGCCCATCAAAATTTGAGCACAAAGAAGAAGAGGAAGGGGAAGATGTAATTTCAGTCATGTAAAGACTAAGAAATTTTGCATTCCAAAGATCTGCTCTGAAATACTTAGGCAAGGAAATGTTCCACAAGTGATTTGAAAAGCAGAGAGCTGTACTGGGGGAGCCCCACTTTTGGCCCTCTTCAAGATCTCAACCACTCCTGCTCAGGCTCACATCCTATGGCTAACTCTGCCCAGAGGTGGGTGGCAAATGGACTGACTGCATTGGCCACACTCTAACAGGAGACAAAATGCAAATGCTTTTAAGAGATCATTGCCCTCCAACTGTGAAATGGTAATGGGCTAAATTATGTGTTTAATTAATTTCCAGCTAACAGCATACCATAAAATTGAGAAAACAATTCCTCAGGCAAGTTCCATCCCTCGGGATCAGTGTGCATAAAGTACGCACTAAAGGATCAAAATTTCTCATCAGTAAACTTGTGTCTGTCCTTTGGATGAATGTTCAGAGGTCTATTTCTGCTGTGGTCTGATGAAAGGTGCAGTTACCACTTATTGGTTTGTCTTTTTCTCCTTGTGTTTGTTACCATATGGATTAGAAATTTTTGCTAGTTCTTTTGGATCAGGAATCCAAAGAAAAAACTTGCTGTTAGATTTTTACCATGAACAGCCATCCTCTTCACAAGTTAGAGTTTTTTAAAGGAAAAAAAAAAACCACAGCAGGATTAGGGAGACTGAGCTAACAAATAATGAATGTAGCTTCAGTCTTGAGAATATTCAGTGATATGGACTGAAACAATATTTAACTAAGCTAGAGCTGTGCCTGCATAATAAAAATAGAATGAAGCAAAAGAGTAAAAGACACAAAATAGGTACCTCTTAATCCAGACTACATAATATTGTACAACAGCTTTACAATGATTTGTATGATTTTTTTAATTTTAAGCTCCATGAACTCTATTTCTTTCTTTTACCTCTTATATTTCTTTTTAAAAAATATTTTTAGTTGTAGATGGACACAATACCTTTATTTTTTATTTATTTATATATGGTGCTGAGGATTAAACCTAGGGCCTCTCACGTGCTAGGTAAGCACTCTAACGCTTAGCCACAACCCCAACCCACCTCTTATTATTTCTAGCATTAATTTCAATGCTTGATACTGAGCTGACACTTGAGAAATATTGTGAATTAATAAATAAGTGAATAAATGAATGACAATGCCAAGTTTAAACCCCAGTTCTGTGGCATTATTGGCCATTTCCATGGTACCCAGTTATCCTACTGTGGATACTCAAGGCAGAATAAAAGACATTAACAGAGCATGCCTGTAACACAGACTACCATTTAATTTCATATAAATTTATGACTGAATCAATTTGGCTATTTGTTTCCAGAAAATTCTTACTTTATCTACTTAAGATCAGTCATGCTAAATACAAGTCTTAGTGGATCATCAGTATGTTGCTGTGGACAGCTCCCAATACAAGGCCCTCCATGGGACACTTCAGTTAATGGCATTTTACTGCCTCAGCAGTAAAGCTGGATGATATGGCTGGACTGTTTCCTCATAGAAGAATGCACTAAAAGAGGTCAGAGAGCCAAGGAATTGAAAGGCAGATCCAAGATCTCTGTTGCAGACAGAGAGAATCAGTGTCTAAAATCAGAGGGAACAGCAGGAGCTCCCATTCTTCCTGCTGGGTGTCACCTGTTCCTGGCCCTTTCACCTCCTGCTGCATCTGAGACCAAAACGCAGCATGGTTTCACAGGCAAATTCCTCCCCCCCAAGCTAACTTGATATAACTCAAAATAGGCTACAAGGCACTAATAGTCCACTAAACACAGGAACCTTTTTAATTTTTTTGCTATTCTAGGGATAAAACCCAGGGACTGGCACATGGTAGGCAAGTGCTGTCCCACTGAGATACATCTCCTAATCCGTTTTCTTTTATTTTGAGACAATCTCACTATATTGCCCAGGCTGGCCTTGCATTTGTGATCCTCTTCCCTCAGCAACCTAAGTAGTTGGGATCACAGGCAAGTGCCACTGCATGCAGCAGGGACCTTAATTTTATCTTCATCTTTAGGTTACACTGACCTTAAGAATCTTTCCCAGATGTTGATGAAACATCTCTTCCCCCGCCCTCACACACACACAAACACACACACACACACACACACACACACACACAACAATTATTCTGTTACTCAGAAAGCTATTAGATTTAATGTAGCATTTGGCTCAAAGCATAGCCAACTTTTGCAATGCCATCCTGGATATAGAACTTGCACTTATGATTTCTTACCCTTTCTCTTTGCCAACAACTTCTCTGCCTTAGGAAAGGAACCTGGTGGGGGAATGAAGAGTTTGGATTGCAAAATTGAGGAAAGTGCTGAAATACCTGCCCTAGAGGACTCCTCCTCATCCCCCACAGATAGTCAGCAACATTCCTGGCAGGTTTCCACAGACATTGAGAACACTGAAAGGTAAGTGGGAAGTTACCCTGAATAGACTTCCAATCCTCCCCCAGCTAATGTTCTTAGGGGCCACAGAGAGTTGAGAGTTTTCTATTTCAGGTTCAGAAGAAACAGCTTTCTTTGGTCTGCCAGAGAAGTATAATGCTGGCAGGGACCTTGGAGACTGTTCTCATGGGCAGATGAAAAAACTGAGATGAGAAAGGGTAAGTAGTCCAAATCCTACAGGCAAACAGTAGCAGGACAGTAGGTGCCAGCTCCTAAGACTCTGCTTATCCCTCTCAAGTATGCTCTATCTCTGTAGAAGGGAGAAAAGTAGCTCTATATACTGTCATAGTTCATCCACCAAACTGGTTCCCAAATTTCTATTTGTTTAAGAGGAAAAAATCCAAAGTCATGCAAAGACGCTTCTAGTGGATTTTTAAATTTCGGGTACATGGAGTGGCCTATTTAGCTGAGCATTCTGTCCTGTTCACAAAGGGCATTTCATGGAGCCTCCTCTTACTTTCCCAGAACGTAGCTGATGGCCCCTTAGTGGCCAAAATGAGTTAATGCACTGTCATAAGTAGGAGCTTACTTCTAGAGGGTGTTTTTTTCTTGGGAAGAAATTCTACAATGATTCTATTTCATTTGAGGAAAAGAAGCAATAATAATATCATAACAATAAGTGTCATGTCCTATCTAAAGGCTAAAAATGGTGTTCTGTGAGGCAGAAAGATGAGACTCTTATTTATTGATTTTCACACTAATATCTGTACCCTTTGCTACTAATGTCCCCAGAGTTGGCACAGAGCAGCTGAATGAATATTGGGCAATTCCACTAAGTGTTCTGTGTGTGTAGGGTTGACTCATTGACAACATAATAAACATTTTATTTTTTTACATTTAGAAATGTAACTTCCAATGACATTTATAGCCATTGTAGTTCTACTTTTAGATTGTAATATAATTCTAAAGCTAATTACTGAATTTCTGTGTTTATAGAAAATTGAACTATGTGGTGATTATGTGCTATTAATAAAACTTGGATTTTGTAATAAGCTTGGAAATCCAACAATTCAAACAATAAAACTGTTTGGCTCAGTTTGATAAAACTGTAGACAAATCATGAGGTAGTGATTTATCTTAAGTTACAAAATAGAAGATTCTTTGTTCTGTTCCCAGGGGGAAAAAAATATATATATATATATATATCTCCAGAATGCCATAGTCAGAGCAGAAACCATCAGTAAAGCCATTTTCCTTTTCAAAGCACCTTGCACAGCAGCTATAGCCACACATTATAAGTTTTAAGAAAGCAAGCTGTGGATGGTAGTAAGAACAGGGTAATAAGCCCACAGTGCTGGCTGTATTTCTGGTCAGCCTGGAAGTCCAGATTCTGGTTAAAGGAGTGGAAAAGAGTGAGGGAAGTAGGCACAGGATTCCTGGTCTGGATGTGGCTTCCTCAGCTCTCCTGGATTCTCTGACTTGGGCCCAAACTAGTCTGTGCATGTAACTCTCCAGGAAGGCTTTTTAAAAACATTGAGGCCTGGGCCCCACCAGAAGCCAAGGGAATCAGGGTCTCTCTGGTGATACTCCTGTGCAGCAGTTGGTCTTATATGGAAGCAGAATATACCCCTTGAATTTATGAAGAGAGGGACCTTTTTTTTTTTAATCTCATCTGCTGTCTGCTTGCAGTGCTCAATGTCACAGTGTGACATTGAAACATTTCTACAGACCTGTGTGCTGCTTTCCCTTCCTTTTCTAATCAGCAATTCCTGAGATTTGAGCTCCTATTCACATCTTAGTCAATTCTTTTGAGGAAGAGGTCCCTTGGGGTCTCTAGTGCCCACGTCCCCCCCCCAAGGCAGTGGCCCTCAAACTGTGCTTAGCAGAATAGTGGTGTTTTGTGAAAGGGACTGAGAGTTTTCATACCTGAAGTTAAATGGTGGCTCTCCTAAATGCACAAGAAAAATAAATTAGTGGATAGAATTTCTTCCACTTTAGAATTGTCTCTGCTCCCAAACTTAAATCTATGGTGCCTATTAATGCTAGCCTATTCTAAAGTTGATTAAAAGATGTATCTGGTTTTTGCATCAAATTATTGCTGTTTTAGATGAAATCTACCACTAGGTCCCAAGATTTTAAGAGCATTGTCTCTCTTTGCACAACCACCTTGATGTATGTGGGTACCACTGTCCCAAACATTTGAAAAGTCCAGTTTTCCCACTGCACTAGGCTAGAAGCCCCTGAAGTGGTTGGTTTCTCTACAGTTCTGGGGTGTTATGATCACATTCCACTGAGATGAGGGAGGATGTTGGAAGTATGCAGTGATATTGCAATAGACCATAGTGGGGAGCCAGGAAGTTTTGAAAAAGAGGCTGGTGGCTACAGGAAGACCAACCCGCCCCCAGGTGGTTTCTCTTTCTCTCTTTATTAAGAGCTCTTCTCTAGAGGTTGTAGAATTTGTCATACTCTCCCATCATTCAATTTAGTAAACATTGATTCTCACAAATGCTTAATACTTCATTATGCTGAATTCCAATCACAGCAAGGAGAGACTTGAACCTGAGCAAAGAACAGTGAGGAACCTACACAGTCACCACTGCCTCTGACCAGAACCCCAGATATCACATCTCCCTACCTCCACCCCTGCTCCCCAATTGTTGCATTTTGTATGTCCTTGGCCTCTCACTGTAAATCTGAAGCATTGTCCTCATTACCAAAGGCTCCTCTCTGATATCAGCCAGGTGCATTTGGAGGCAAGGATGAAGTCTCCTGTAGGACACTATCCTGTGGAAATGTTCCTCAGAGTAGTTCTCTCTCCCACAGGAGCTGACCCCATCTCAGATTTTTTTCTTATAAAAGCAAAATAGATCCAATATTTGCCTACTGAAAAAAAAAAGAGCTAGTACAACTAGGCACAGATTCTTGCCTTTCAGTTGTCTCATAGAACAGACTGAGACTTCATTTTAGAAATTTATAGCTGATTACTCTTTCTTTTTATCAATTTTACAGAGACATGCGAGAAATGAAAAACCTTTTAAGCAAACTCAGGGAAACTATGCCTTTACCATTGAAAAATCAAGGTGAGTCTTGTCATTTATCTGTGTGGCAAAGGATGTTTTAAACAAGATACATAACTTGGAACTTATTTCTTGAGAAATTAAAGCGGGTGTTTTCCAGAAACAATAGAAAACATTAAGCATACATTTATCTTCCTTGGAGGAAATGTAATCACAAAATTGCTTTGAACTGGGTAGAGAAAACTCTGACCTAGAAGCAGATTTCTCCCCGACTGATTGCATGCGGTGGTGAGCACTATACCAGATGGGGTCACACAAAAGGACTGAGAATGTGGCCCTTGTCTCCAAGAGGTTTGCAGCCTAGGGGACAGACTTAGGAATACTTCCAAAGAAGATCCCTAATATCTACATGTCTAATTATTTAAAAAGTAATAGTAATACTTAACATAAATTGGGAACTTACCATGTCACCATCCTGTATACATACAGTAACTGTACTAAATTATTTAATTATTTTTGTGAGTGTAATGCAGGGGATTGAACCCAGGGGCCTCACATGTGCCAAGCAAATGCTCTATCACTGAACCACCTCAGCTGCTTATTTAATTCTAACAACTTTGAGGGAAATATTATTATTTTTCCGAGGTTACAGGAAACTCAGACATAGAAAGGTTAATTAACTTGTTTAAAGTCACACAGACTGTAAGTAGAAAAATTGGGATGTAGAGGCGCAGGTAGTCCATCTCCAGAACTATCTTGAAGTAGACATCCTAACAGAAAAGGAGGGGATATTCACCAGAAAGAGAGAAGGGCCTCTCTATGTTTTTGTTAACTATTGTATCCCCAGTATTTAGAGATAGGGACCTAGTAGAATAATACCTGGCACAAATGATAAATGTTTGTTAAAGCTGTACCCAACTTTGCAGGCCTTGGGACTAAGGATGTGGTGGGGGGTGAGGGAGACGACAAGCACTCTCACAAAGCATATGCAGCTGGAGCAGCTTCAGAGAGTGGCACAGAGAACGTGGGGAAAGGCTTTTTGGAGGCAAGTTAGAAACTCCTCTTGTTTCCACTGAGCAAAGCCTAGGCGGGAGAGAGGACACGGTGCTGCCTGCCTTAGAGCGAGGAGGAGGGGAGGAGGAGGATTTGGCAGCAGAGCTGAGGCGCCTCTTGGCTCAGGAAGCAGCTCAGCAGAAGGTAGAGAGGTGGAAGTGAGAACACCAGACGAAGAGGCTGAAAGGCTTAGGAGTAGTGTGGCCTCAGCTGCATGGGGCGAGATGCAGGGGACTAGCATATCAGGTCACTTCAAGCACCCCCAAAGGGCCTGGCCACCAAGGCCAGCTGTCTTGAGCCAAGGGTGTAGTGCTTTTTGAAAAAAAAAAAAAGACAACACGTTGTAGTGATGATAGATTGCTCTGATCACAACATGGATTGTTGGTAGAAATAAGCAAAGTTTAGGACAAAGAACCTTGGATTAAAGCTAGCCGCAGTCCAAATGCTGTCACTACCACGTATCAGCTTTTTACCCTAGATAAGTGTTTAACTTCTGGAAATTTTAATTTCCTCATCCCTGAAAGGATAATAGTATCACCTACTTCAGAGGGTTGTCATGAGGATAAAATGAAACAGTGCGTCATATGCCTATTACAAACCTTACTTACAAAGAGCAAATGTTTGACAGATGCTTTATTGTAAGTACTATTGTTATTACTGGTATTGTTGATATTATTTACTAGCTTTATTATTTACCCAGCTTTGCTCAGGAGAACCCCAAACCACTACTGAATCAAACAGTCCCTATTACCACTCACCATGACCATGTGTTATATCCATGTGAGGCTGGTCTTGAGGCTGCAGTTCATAGCATTGGCTTCTGGACTTGGAAATCATGTCTAAAGTGTCCTTTGTGTCTACTTGGCAAATCTCCCCCATCAATATCACCAGGCCCCTTGCTGAACCTCACATTCAGTTGCCTAGAAGGAAGATTACCCAGGGTCCCCCAGTCTAAATTTCACGGATGCCATAAAGTCTACATTTTAAATTATGCCATCTTAAACATTCCCTCCATATCCGGTGGTAATTCATTCAGCAGGTTTTGAATTGTACATTAGTGGAAAGACAAATTTTATTCACTTAGTCTATTTTTAGAGAAAGTATAATACAAATATTTTACATAAATTTGTATTATTTTCATAAACAAAAATAAAATTTTAAATATATCTTTAAAATATTAGAATACTAATAAAATACTATGAGTTAAAGGAATAAATAATACAGGGGCTTGAGTCCTGGATCCATATGGAGAATGAAGAGGAAAGAGCTAGGAGGTGTAAGAACTTATTCAGAAGAAAGTGGTACAGTAAGACCTTAATTAAAAAAATAACTTGGGGTGAAGGATTGGTAGAAATTCAGGTGTCTTCATTTTGGAGGAGAAATGTGAACCTTCAGCATGTGAAGATCTGTGTTCTCTAAATGTTCAACATGTCCCCACAGCATGTTGCCACTGTGAGCTGGCTGATGGGGAAGGGCTTGAGAGATGCCTGCAGGGTCCAGGGAGTGCCTGAGGACAGGAGAACAGGTCTCTTGTGGTCCCTCTGGGAATGTTTTTTGACAAATGCCTATGACATCATTTTAATGAGCAAATCATATGAGATTCCTCTCTCTGACTGATCCAAGGTGGACTGCCAAGTCTTCTCCATTCAGGTGATTTGTTTATTATACAGGTCTAGTCTAACATGTGCAGGAAACAGTGGGGGGAAAGTATGGAAAAATTTTTCCAATTCTTTTCTGTAGAACATTATTTTCAAAACATGATTCTAACTGGTTGAAAACCTTTATAGAAAGCCATCTGTTTTCTTTCTGGCTTCTTATTTCCTTTCTCTTTTTATTCCATTTACATGTCTGTTTGAAACAGAGAAAAGGGGGAAAGATACCATTCCTGACCCTCGTTTTTCCAACCCAGAGCCCTGACCATGTAATTACCTGCCAGCCAGATCCCCCTCTTCTCCAGGCTCCCTCTCAGCCCTTGGCTCAGAAACTGTTCTGTTTTCTGTTTTAGTATTTAAAGATTTAATCATATCTTTCCCTTTCTACACAATCAAAACTTGACTCAACAAAAGTTGACTTCAAATTGATTTTCAGTAGAAAAGAAAGGAGGGTGGCCGAGGGCAGGGATTTTAATGGTTAGTGATGATGGCTTTATTTTAGAGAAAGTCTTTTCTTTCCCATCCTTCCACTTTAAGACTGGAGACAAAGAGGTGCACAAAAAAAGAGCCAGCCACCCTTGTTGTGCTGCAGCTCCCCAGCAGGCTCCAGGCGACACCCAGGTCTCCTGGCTCTCAACCCGCTGTTCTTTCCACTGCTTCAATACCCCTCCTGTCCTACATTCTGGGTCACTGGCAGTGCTGTAGGGAGCTTCATTAATTATGATGGTCTTGCTGTGTCAAATGGATTACAAATGGAACCACCTGTGGAGAGCCCGCAAGGTTACTGACAAAGGCTAAAAGGAGATTGGAAAGTGAAGGACAAGCATCTTCTAAATGCACACTGTTATGAAACAAAGCGAATCGCCAGAAATAAATTAAGCCTGAAAGACAGTTTCACCTTTTCTAAAATTCTGACTTAATGCTGTGGGTTGTATTGGTATATTCAGTCTTGCATAGAATTCCATTGTTGATACCATGCACGAGAATCAGCCTGGAGTAGGTAAATCAGGAATCAGATCTGCTCTAGAATGGGTGCTCACATGTGGACAGTCCTGCTCCAGATTAAACTGAGCCTATGAACTGTTCTCCTAGATTTATATCCTCCATCCACTCTGATTTGGACCACTGTATGTAAAACCAATCTGGCCATATCAGATAAAAGATATCTGGATATCTGGCTAAAGAGCACTGGGAAGTTATGCTCCCTCTGTCCTGGAGGTGACCTTTCAAGTCCTTCTCCCAGGGCCTCAACTGAAGACATTCTATGTTACCAGGTAGTGTTGGAAAGCTATTCTGGGCAATTTTACCAGTAGCCCCATATCCTTTGTAATCTCCACAACCTTTTATCCAGCTTTCAATGTGACAAATGTAATCCCTCTCCTCCAATCTAATCCATGCATCAATTCTAATGCATTACTCTATGTTGAGTCTCTACTCACAAATGTTAAATATCTACTGAAGGAAGAACAAATCTCACTCTAGTATCCATTGTCCTTATCACCATCCAACATGTGATGATCACCTATGATGTGTCAAATTCTGTGCCAGATCTGGGGATAAATCCCACCACTGCACCACCCAAGGTAGAATTGACTGAGAATCACCTGGGAAGCTTTTCCAGATGGCCCATGCCTCCCTCATATAGATTGTGGTAAAGTGTTCAGAGAAGGCATGTGAACTCCAAAAAGGACTCTCCCTGCCTCTGCCACCCGCCCCCACGTCTGTTACCATTAAGATACAAAGATGAGCACTTAGAATACAATAATGCCACAGTGATTACACACAGGTTGCTACAAGATTATATTGGATTCTCACTTAGCCTGAATGTGAGTTGAAATGGGGAAGCATTTGAGCTTGCTTTTTGGAAAGTATCCAAGCTGAGACTTTTTAAGGTGAGTAGGAGTTACTCAAAGAAAAAAGATGGGGTAAAGATTACCTAGACCCAACGATCTAGATATAAGTAGATACAGCACAGAGCATTTCTTTTAAAAACTACAGCTCTTCGGTAGTTAGGAAAGTGGTTAGATGGAGGCTTAAGAAAGATGAGAGGGCTGGGAATGTAGTTCAGTGGTAGTGCTCTTGCATGTGTGAGGACCTTGATTTGATTCCCAGAACAGAGAGAGAGAGAGAGAGAGAGATGAGAGAAGTAGGTGGGCTATACCTTAAGGCACCTGTAAGCCACATTAAGAGGGTTGTATTTTTATCCTGGAGCTGTTGGAAGGATGCAGTTAGGAGAAAAGTGCAGTATTCCAAATGAGAAATACTTAAGATCTGACTTAAAGCTAAAAGATTGGAAAGGGTAATATGGCTAGTCAGAGGTGGTGCATGACAGAGAAGGCAGAATCAGGAATGAAACCCGGGGTCAAACTTGGAAAGTGATTGAAAAATGGTGTCAATCATTAAGCTAGAGAGAACAGAGGAGAAGCCTTAGAGATAGAGAATGGTTAAGGTGTTGGACATGAGGAACCTCCAAGAGCAGTGCTCAGTGGTTGGTAGTGCTGAAGTGAACATTTAATCCAGGAGGACAGAAACAGAGCTGACCATCTTCCACAATGGTCACTGAAGCCCCACAAATAGTTGAGACCACTTCATGGGAAGTGTGCAGAGAGAAGAGCCCTGGAATGCCAAAAGTTAAGGTTGGACAGAAAAGGAGAGCAGTTTACAAAAAGGCCTGAGAAGAAATCCAGGAAAGCATTATGAAATAAAGAGAATAACGAGGAAAGAATGGCTACTAGGGCAGGGTGATGAAGCCAGATAAGAACCAAAGATGTTCACAGGATTCAGCTGCAAGGTGTGACTGTGGTAGTGGTGTGGCTGGCAAAAGCAAATTACGAGGAATCTGGGATATGGAAACCGGGCTGAGGATAGTCAGGGAGTAAGTGGTAGTCAAAAGCTGGGGCAGAAAGGGTAAATGTATGAATATTTTCATGAAGAGTTGCTTACAGGGTGGTGAGAAGACATGATTGCATGCAGATAATGTGCCAAGACCTATAACAATTGTTTATAGAAGGAATGGGAGCATAACAGAATGCGAAAGCATGGAACAGTCAGAAAAGACTTTATGGGGGAGAAAAAAATGTGTTGAATCTTGAAGTGGAAATTAGCTTATCATTCATCTAAGGAGGGAGGACTTTTCTGGGGAAAAAAAAAACAGCATGAATAAAGCAGGGAGGCAAGGGAAGGTGTGGGCATACTTAGGTTCTGTTTGACATCCTCCTTCGTAAACCCTTAATTTCAACCAGACTAGGCTGTTCACTTGAATCCAGATTAGCAGCCTTTTATCACCTCCATATCTTTGTCTATAGTGTTCTCTTTATTCCAAATGCCCACCCCTGCAACAAACATCCAAGTTTTCCTCATTTCTTGAGGTCCAGAATGATCACTAGGACCTCCCAGAAGCTTGCATGAATGTTTTTCTTCTCCTCTAAATGAGAGCAATCCTTTGTCCCCTCCCCTTGGGAACTCTCATTGCACTATATTTGGAGATCTCTTATAGCATTGTAATGAAACCTCATAATTACTGAAGGAACTATCCTTGCATCCAGGGACCATCTTTTTGTTGGGACTCATCTTGATATTACTCTCAGTACCCAACATAGGGCCTTACACTTAGCAGGTTCATTTGTGGTTTTCAAAGTGTGGTCTCAGAACCAGCAGCATTATCATGTCTGGGTAATTGTAAGAAACACTGATTCTCTGACTTCACCCACAACCTGTTAATCCACAACTTCTGCGGGTGTTACCAACAATCTGTGCTTAAGCAAGCCCTTGAATGATGCTTATGCAGCTAGTATTTGAGAACCACTGAGCTCCTGGAACACAAACATGAAACTATAGTTCCTTTATCAGTGTTTTTTCTTATTATATCCAAGAACACAGCTTTAAACCCATGCAACATATTCTCTGTATAAGAAAGTTGAGGAATTTATTAGCCAAGAAACTTGAGCAATAAAGAAATGGTATCCTTGTGTCCTGCAGGATTCCAGTCTCTGGTTTGAGTAACATCCAAGAACTAAATATCAAATGAATAGAGTTTGACCTTCCTGATGGCTGAATTCCATATTTTCCCTTGTCTTTCACTTTGCCCTTTGCTTTCATTTCTCCCCTTCCTTTCCCCACTTCTCATTTTCACATTTAAAGCTGTCCTTGTTTACATTCTCCTGATATTGTGCACTTTGGAGAAAAGAAGCTACAAAAGTCTTAATTAGTAAACCATATCCAAACAAACAGTTGCAATAAACCCCAAAGATTTTCCAACGAGTTCAAGTGGATTAGCCCAGACAATTTAGAATGAGTAGGGAAATGTTCCATTTTGCTCATATTCTTTCAGCAACCCTTTGCTTCAGAGACAGGATTTCAATCAGTGTAAAGAGACATCTTTTCTTGGAGTCTAATTCACTTCAAACCATTCTAGGCATACTTCCTGCTTGGTGAATTTCAGCATTTACTGAAATCTCAGTTTCCTGTAGTGTAGAAAGCTGCTCTGAATTTTTGCCAAGAAGTTCTGAGCTTTTGTGTCTCTTTGGCCCTAGGGGATAATCAGACAAGCTCTGGGCTGGGCAAAGGTGTCACAAAGATTCCCCAAATCAGCAGTGTCCTTAACAGGCAGCCTGTTCTTTGCTTAATGTCTAAGCACCTTCCCCACAAGTCCTAACACTTCTATCCTATTGTGAGTGACATGTATTTATGACATATATATGTAATATATATGTGTTATGTATACAGTGACATATATAAGTGCAGCACATATACCCCGTGTGTGTGTGGGGGGGGGGTATGTATGTGCATGTATGTGTATGGGCACATAATGTGTACAAATGCATCTATGAAGAAGATTAGATGAGAAGAATTTCAATACCAAAAAAGCTATACAACTGAAAGCCTTTTTGATTCACTGTAATGAATGAACAAGATTCAGTCTAATAAAGACCACATAATATCTGTATATAATAACTGTGTGCATTTAAAACATTAAAAATGGAACTAAATATCTGACCACAGCATACAGAAGCACACTTTCATTTATAAAAACAATATTGTGGCACACATTTCATCATATAATGAGAACAATACACATCAGAATTGCATTTTATAATATATATATAAAGACCAGTTAAGTCTCTTCTCAAATCTGCTGAGTATTAGGGGGAAGGAAAGCAGGAAATGTAGGAATTTGGAAGATAGATCTTCCAAGTCTTAAAAAAGTGAAAATATAAAAACTCTTTCTTATGTGTGTGTGTATATATATATATAATCTGAGATATATATATGTGTGTGTGTGTGTGTATATATATATATATATATATATAAAATCTGAGATATATATATATATATATACATTTGTGTATATATATATATATTTTTTTTTTCCTCCCTAGTTCTGATGACTCTGTTCCAGGGAAGCATTGAATTGTAGGTCAACTTGAGTTTCAAGATGTGTAGTTACCCTTCAGTGTTTTACAGAGTCTCCTAAAATCTTTGCCATCTCCAGTTAGGTTAAGCTTATTGATCATTTGTTGGTTAAAGAAATAAGAGTCCTAGAAATGATGAGAAAGTGAGTTATGATTTCTTTCTGTCCCAAATCTATCATGGTTCACCTCTAAGAGATTATCTTGAAAAATGAGGTTCATGCATATTATTAGACATTGCTTTCAGTAACTTCATCCTTTGGGGACAAATTAATGCTAAAAGAAAGATACTCTGGTTCTAGCTCTCAAACTGTTGATGTCCAGATTATCATAAATTATATTTCACTATGGAAAGGGAAAAAATAGTCCTTTTAACAGAATCTAAGTTTTGAGAAAGAATTTTAATCTATGGAGACTGGATAAAGGATTATGTTTAAGTCATTTGATGTGCCCAACTGGGGTATCTGTTTTCTTCTCTGGCTTGGACTTATAAATATTTAAAATAGTGTTCCCTTCTAAGGACTACTGTCAGTTTTGGTGGACAAGGCCCATTTACAAATAACACACGGAATTCTTTAAGGATGGGGAGGAAAAGCTGGGGAATTGGATGATACATTTTAATGAAAGAGGACCAGAAAACCAAGATTTTTAAAAATATTTTTAAATTATAGATGGATACAATATCTTTATTTTATTTGTTTATTTTTATGTGGTGCTGGGAATCAAACCCAGTGCCTTAGCCTCACGTATGCTGGGTAAGCACTCTACCACTAAGCCACAACCCCAGCCCCAGGGCTTTTTTTTTTAACCTGACAGTTTCCTAAGCAACTAGGCTCAGTTATCAAGAAAAACAAGCCCTTACCTACAAACCAGTTCTATTGAAGTGAAGCATTCCATCACAGAATCCATCTCTTCATTTAATTCTGTGACTTTTGCAGATTTTCTGTCTCCTTTAAGGTTAGGGTAGGGAAAGGGGGATCCCCTAAGCCCCACTCTGAAGGGCACTTAAGGTTCACCAGTCCCACCCAGCCCTTTTGGTCCAGTCAGACCATGTGCTAGCATCACCCCAGTTGGCATTTTCCAGGCCATTCCTTTGTGTGCCCCCAGGTTCTGAGATCCCCACAGCCCAATTCTGCTCCAACAGGATCTTTCTACCCTCTCTGTCTTTTGGACTGCAGTATTTAACAAACAAACAAACAAACACAAAAAGCAATCTGTTTAACCAGATCTGGCTTACTGATTTAATTCTTCCTCTACTTGCAAAATAATTCAAACCAAAACTTAGAAATTCAACAGTTCAATCTTCTCTGGATGCCTTTATGAACAGAAATATATAGAAAATGTTGGGGAAAGACCCAACAGGAAATATCTGAAGACATGCAATTCCTGAGACATGAAGGAAGTGAATATTGCTAGGGTAATAATGGTCCTATGTAAAGGAAAAGACTTAACAATGGCTGTATTACCTGAGTGCTTCCTCTCTATGCAAGGCACTTAATGCAAGGCACTAAGCTACCCACCTGAGCTGAGTGTTTTTCATAGCTTATTTCATTTAATCCTCACCTAAAGTAAGTATTATTATTAAATCCTAATTTATAGACCAGGAAACTGAAGCTTAGTGAGCTTAAGTTACATGTTCAACATCACAGAACTAGTAAATGGTAGAGACAAATTGAGAAAAGAAGCCAGCACACACTCTTTCTAGTAAGCTATATTCTTCTCCTAACTCAAAGATTGCCTCTTAGCAGTTTTCATTTAATTCTGAGTAGTGATTCTCAATCTTGGGCTATTTTGCCCCTCCTCTAGGGGACATTCTGCTATATCTGGGAACATTTTCGGTTTGTCTCAACTGACATGAGAGTGTTCCTGATGTCCTAGAAAGTAGAGACCAAGGATATTGCTAACTATGCAAAGCTCAGGATGGCCTCCCACAATAAAGAATTAATTATCTGTTCTAAAATGTCAACAGCGCTGAGGTTGAAAAAGCTTGATTCGAGGGATCATGGATTTTTTTAAAGCCAATTCATAAAGAGCAGGGGTTTTTGTCTATACCTCAATCATATGTACATTCTGTCCCCTCACAGATGACAGCAGCCTTCTGAATCTAACTCCCTACCCTCTGGTTAGAAGACGGAAGAGAAGGTTCTTTGGGCTGTGTTGTCTCGTCTCAAGCTAGGCTCTTCTTCTTCCTGAAGCCCACCACTGAAAACACCTGGAAAAAAAATTACAAAACCGGAGGACCTCCGGACAGCTGGACCACACAGTGATGGGTTTTTGACTATGTTTTCTATGCTTCCTTCTTATTACTTTTATCCGCCTCTCCCTACCCTTTTAAATGATTTTACACTTGAAAGCAGCTGCCTTCAAGAGAAAAAAAAAAAAGAACAGAATCAAAAAGCAGGCTGTTTTTAAAAGGATTTTTAAAGCTGACATTGTGCATGTCTGCTCCAAACCATGCCATAACAGATGCAAGGATTATGATTTTTAAATCATTTAAAGGTTTTTTAAATGTATTATACAGAGAAAATTTATTTCACTTATAATAGTCTATCTATAGCTCTTGCTGATCTCAACAATTTATCATAAATGAAAAAAAGTCTTTAAACATAGAAATTATTTAAAACTGCAAAACTGTGTTCAAATATTCAATCTATCGATATCATTAGAAATATTATAATCAAACATACACCACCTCACCTATTGCTTTCTCTGCACTCATTTAAGTTTAGTCTCCCATTCTGTCAGAATCTAAAAGCTTCAACATAAAAATATCTTAATTTATAATGCAACAAAAATCATATATGAAAAATATTTAATTTTGTAAATATACAATAATCCTAATAACTTCATACAATGCATATGGGCAACTAAGTTCCCTTTGATCCAATGGTGTCTTTTTCAGCTTCTTGGAGAATGAAGTTATCCAGTTAGGAAATGGTGTAGTAACATATACAATTACCCTCCAATGTAAAATTGAATATTACCACATTTCGTTCTAATTGAAATTTGAAGCATGGTGTCTGCACATCAGCATAGTGTTAAATCTTATAGGGCATGCTGGAATTAGCTCAGATCGTAAAAATATTTAACATTTTACATTATTAATAAAAAAATTTTAGTTAAGCTAAGCTTGTCTCATTTTAGATGACTATGCAGATATGACTTTTCCAATGTGTACTTGGTGTCTTGTCTTATGCTTAGAATCTTGAAAGCAGGACACATTAAGCAATACTATATTTTAGAAAGGAGGAAGCCACATGCTTTGTTTATCTGCTCCAGACTTCATTGTGATCTTCCTCCACTAAACTTGTATCATGGTATAAATTTTGTTATATTTCCCCCTGCTCTTCCTTTGACCTATTTCCCACACAGAATTTCCTGTGGTTTGAAAGATCAAGTCTTTGCACTTCTTTTCTTGTTTCACATAGTCTGAACAATTGTCAAGTCAGAGAGGAAATACGAGGGTCCAGTACAATAGAAGAAGGAGCTAGATGCCTACAAGTGGTTTACCCAAGATACAACTTTAATCTCAATCCTGTATAGGCACTTATATATACACCAATACTGTGACCTAAAAACTAAATATATTAAAGCTTTTAGCTTTCATGAAGATGAAGAGAGTAAATAATTATTCTATTAGGTTGAATTATATGAAATTGCTGGTATTTGACTGTTTTGACCTACAAAATAGCATTTTCATATAGTTCATTCTATTGGAATAGTCTTCTAGCTCCTTGTATTGAAAGAAAACAAAAGGATTAAAGGGTTGGAGGAGAACTCAAAAGGCTATGCAGGTCTCTATTTTGATTACACCAGCTATTTATTGACCTTATTCTTGGAGTCCAGAGTTGTGTTTCAAAGGACTGGTAATGAATATGGGGTTACAGATATTCTGGCCTTCCACAAACAGAAGTACCCCAGACAAGTCATACGAGAAAAATCACAATTTTCTGTGTTAAATAGTTGTAAAACACTGTGGGACCATGCTATTTAAAGACTCAGTTGAATACTCACTTAGAAAGCAAGCAACCACTCCCAGACTCAGCTGGTCTGCCCACTTTGATTTTTACAAATCAATCTTGATTAAAGCTTAATATTTTTTTCCTGGATCTGGTTCATTTTCATCCCCTGAGCTTATTTTATTTAAAGGCCTGTTTTCAAAATTATGAGTAGCCCAAACTGGCATGCTCTCAGCTCCCATCTCTGCCCTCTCCCACCCTTTGACTATATTGACCTCTTAGCTTCAATCTTGTTCCTACTAATCCATGCAAAGCTACTAACTAATAAGTCCGACCTTGGTGTTCAGCACGTTCTTCTAAATGCCTGACCTAAATCACTTCTGCTTGGTTAATTTGTGCTCACTCTCGCCTTAGTCTCTGTGTGAAGTAACACTTACCTTCTGTGCAATTGTCCTTTGTACAGCTGAAGACTGTTAATAAATTCAGGTCTCACCTCCATGTCTGGGAAGGCTGTAGTAGCTACTCATGGAGATGGGAATTTGTCTAATTACTTAGCCAGACTTTCCATATCTAAGGTAATATATTCAGCCACCTTATCTTTTATTCATAGTGCCTGTTTTCCAGCCTTCGATCAGTTTTATAGTTCCTGTAGACACACTCCAAGATTTATAGATGTCCTTGCAGTAGCAGGTCCTAAAAATTACATTTAGTACTCAAAGTTCTGATAACCTACATTGGCTCCTAGCTGCAATAGGTAATTTACCATCTCCCATTAGATATGCCAGCACAACCTTTAAGAGCTACCCCTCTCTACTCTCACCTACCCAAGGACTTTCTCAGGTGTGGTCTCATGAGATAAAGTTCTGCTGTCTTGGCTTCTGCTAGTGATTTGCTTTGAGATTGGCAATAACATTGAGCTGATCTCAAGGGTAAGAAGAGAATTTTGAGCCTATTTTCTCATGTGTACCCACAAACTTGAAACAGAAAGGATGTAAATTTTTGTGGCACACACTCACTTATTTGACCACCATATTTGTAAATCCTATGTTGGTTTTACCCCCAGATTACAACAACAATATGTGTTCCTTGTGGGAAACCTGAAAAATACCACCTCATATAAGGAAAATAAAAATCACCGAAATTTCACCAAAATCATTGCACTTAAAGCCCCCTGGATTTTAGATCAGTCAGGACACTGGGCCCAAAGACACTTTAGGATAAGATGAGTAAAATGCCTACAAGTCCAAGGTATCACTTTGAAAATCTCTCTGCTTATGTTTTCCGTGCATCTAGGTGCAGACTCATTGCAAAGAGAACTTTAGAAGTAGAACAGTCTGATGCCTCCTCAAGTGAATTAAAGCTCTTGGGGGAAATTCTGAATTCTGCCTGACCATTTTGTTCCTCTGAGCCCCTGTGAAAACTGTCGAGATGCCCAGTGTTTGGTAATACTGCCACCTACTGAAAGCTGGGCTTCAGAATGAGGGGAAATAAACAGAGTATAAAACCATAGGATTCATTTAAGAAAGGGAACAAACGGGGCCAGATTAATAATGATCCTGTCTGGAATTTCAGACTCTGAAAGTCTTGACATTGAAAGGATTAAGGCTGTCATACAGCTTAACTTCCTATCCCTCAACCCCATACTTCAGCAATGTTTATTACTGCTTGTGTTCTAGAATGTCACCAAAAGGAAAGCATTCAACCTTTAGGTAACTATAGGCAGACTAAGAAAAAGCAGTGGTACTAGTGGCCTCACTAGAATTAAACACACAGTCTACAATTAACCCAAGAACAAAAAAAAAATCAAGCACATTATAAATATAACATTTCAAATTTGAGAAAACATTGAATTATTAAACAACTTTTATTAGGATAACGGATTAGCCATTTATTGGGAGAAACATTAGAACTATACCTCATAACTTTCATCCAAATAAATTCTAAATTAAATAAAGATAAAAATGTTAAAGCACATAATTAAGTGTACAAAAGGATTAGCAGGCAACATGGATGAAGATGCTATTTTAGTGTGGAAAAAGACAAACAATCAAACAAACAAACAAAAAAGCCTTTCTAAGCATGATGCCAAAGGTAATAATTGTAAGGAAAAGATGGATGGATTGGACTGATTCAAAATCAAAAATTCCTTTGAAAAAACACCAAATTAAGAGAAAATATTGTTTTTAATATATGAAACAGAGTCTAGATCTCAAATATATACCAAGAGTTTAAATACCACTGCTTTAGGGAAGTTTTCATGGTTTATAATCCCCCATGCTTTTTTCACTTTTGCTTGTTTAATTATCTGGTTATCCTGCTAAACTGGAAGTAGAGATGACAGCAACCATGACTATTTTGCTTACTTTGTTTTCCCAACTACTAACACAGCTCTAGACACACAGAAAATACTGAAAACATTTATTGAGTGAGTTAATAATGAATGAATGACATGAGTGATATTTTATGACTCAAAAAAGAAGCAAACTTTCCAGTGGAAAATTGAAGTAAGGACACAAAGTGGCAATGTATCATAACTTAAAATAATAGTTGAACTACTATTAATAAAAAATGCAAATTAGTCTGACAAACTCCCTTTTACATCTCAGAAAGGCTGAGAGTTAAAGAATAAAGTTTCCAGGGACAACTAAGAAGTATGGAAATGAACATTCTCTTACAGTCAACAGGAGTGTAAATTGATTCAACCTTTCTGGAAAATATTTTGGCACTATATTTTTCCTGTATGCCCAGTAATTCCATGTTAGGGGAATTTTCCTTTAACATTTTCAGCAAAAAAAAGGAGTAAAGATGCATTTATTCATTATACAAATATATGCAAGAAAAGACATTTATAGCAGCATTATTGGAGAAGTAGGAAAATGTAAATAAGCCTACATTATATGGTTGGTTGAATAAAGTACCTCATCCAATGGAATTCTGTGCATCAATAAAGAATAAGCTCTATGTATATGTATTGAAATGTACAGGTTAGATTATGAAATAAATAAAAGGAAGTTGCAGAAGAATACCATATGATCCCTTTTAAAAACATACATACATATGTGTGCATTGGAGTCTGAAAGGAAGCTTGCCAAAGGATAACAGAATTTATCTCTGGGAGGTGAGATTTGGAGCAGTTATATTTTCTTTTTTGCATATCTGTAATTTCTAATTTTTTCACATGAGCATGTAGTATCTGTATAATTTTTTCAGGGAATAAACAATGATGTTCACAATATATATTAAATGAAAAACATGTTATAAAACAGTATGTATACTATGATATAATATTTGTAAAAAGAAAATTATATATAAATATATCCATGTATATATATATATGTATGCATAAGCAAGCTAGAAGGACACACATTACAATGTTAATAGCAGTTATCTATGGGTAGTGGGATTATGGGTGATTATTTTTTCTTTTGCTTTTCTGTGTTTTCTAATTTTTTCTACAATGAACATGTATTACTTGTGTAATAAAGACTAATAATAAAAGTTTTAAAAATATGTAAAAGTGAGAGACATTATGACTCACCACTTCTCCTACCCCATCCTACCCCTTACTTGGCTTATTCCATGTTATTAAATTGTAAGCAGAGGGATGTGGAGAGGAAATGCCAGGGCACCAGATTGAAGATAAAAGAGAAAGAGGAGTGGGAGGAAACAAGGAGGGGAAAATGGAGCGAGACAGGAAGGAAGGAAGGAAGGAAGGAAGGAAGGAAGGAAGGAAGGAAGGAAGGAAAGAGAAAAAAAAACTATTAAGTTAATGAGAACAAAAACAGGCTTTGGAAACTTTTTTTTACTAACAATAGCAAAAATTTTTAAATAACGTTCATTTGAGAGCTTCATCAAGAAAAAAAATACATAGTGAAGAAATATTATTTATTAATAAAAGGGTGCACACACACATCTGTAGAGACATCTAAGAATTAAATTCTGATAGAAGGTAACCCACAAATCTACTTGATAGTAAATACTTAGTGCAGTTGCTGTCAAGGGCTGTGCTGTGCAAGTTAGAGTTACACAGTCCTGATCTCAGATATGCTCAAACCAAGTACCTGGCTATGGCTGGCTATTTCAGTACTCATTATCTCCTTTTTTTGTCTTTAGTAATAAAGACCCTAAGTATCAGGGACATATGGCCATCTAAAGTAAAGACTTTGTTTCTCAAGCTCCTTTGGAGGTGGGTGTGGCTATAAAACTAATTTTGACCAAAGGTATATGAGTGAAAGTGTGCAATTCCCAGGTAACATCCTTGAAACAGGGAGTGTGCATCCCATGTTCTTCTTTCCTTCCCTTTAGACTACAATGAGAACAAGAGTGTAAAAGCTGAAGCAACCATGTCAGAC
Organism: Marmota marmota marmota; assembly: GCF_001458135.2. Classification (NCBI taxonomy): domain Eukaryota; kingdom Metazoa; phylum Chordata; class Mammalia; order Rodentia; family Sciuridae; genus Marmota; species Marmota marmota. Next base: position 4,467,213 of record NW_025999990.1, on the reverse strand, counting down.
CCAGAAATGCAATCACATGTGGTTAGCAGAAGTTCCTTAGAAGGCCTGGGTCATCAATTTCCATTATATTAAATATGGAAACCATTCCATCAATCAAATCACTTCTATCTTGTTTAAAGCATTAGTAGGGTGAATCCTTGTATAGAAGAACCTATTCCTGAATTAATTAGCTTCTCTAAATTTCGATTTCTTAATGGGAAAAAAAGGAGGACTATAATCCCATCATCACAAGAGATTCAACCAAATAATTTTCTAATAACTCATTTCAAACACAAACTCCTTTATGAGGAAAGCCAAACAACTAAAACATTATAGGTACTGTGTTGGAGAACAGCAGAAGAAAGGGGAAACTTTTCAAAACACTTTTAAATTGTGTTTTGAATCAAATATGCAATTTATTTCCATATGGAAAAGAAACTAAACTTGAGTCCTGTCTCAAACCATACATAAAAAAAAATTCTAAACAAAAAAAATTCCAAGTTGATAACTATATTAGTCAGCTTTCTATCATTGGGACCAAAATATCTGACAAGAACAAATTGGAGTGGAATGAATTTGACATAACTTTCCGATGTGTGTGTGTGTATGTATGTATGTATGTATGTATATATGTATTGTCATATATATATATATCATCATATACATATACATATACATATACAAGAAAGTAATTTTTTTAAAAAAACATGGATAAATGGCAGAAAGATCAATAGATGGAAAGGAGCAGAAGGATGGGGAAAGGAAAGGAGAAGTAAAGGTACTAAGGACCAAATTAGAACAAGATATATTTTCCATGCTTTTATAATTATATTAAAATGGGTTCTACTGTTAAGTATAACTAAATAGAACCAATTAACAAAAAACAAACTAGAGGAGGAAAGGTTTATTTTGTCTCACAGTTTCAGAGCTTTCAGTCCATTGGTCAGACAGAACATCATGGCAGAAGGGCATGGAGAGGAAAGATGCTCAGCTCATGGTAGCTGGGAAGCAGAGGAGGGCAGCTGGGACAAGATATAGTCCCCAAGAACACATACACATCTGTGATCTAATTTTTCCAACCATGTCCCACCTGCTTACAGTTTCTACCACATCCCAATATCCATTCAGCTTTCAGTGGATTAATACACTGATGAAGTCAGAGCTGTTATGATCTAATCACTTCCTAAATGCCTCACTTCTAAACTGCATTGAAAACCAAACTCTCAAAATATGAATTTTTGGGGGAGACTTCATATCCAAACCATAATAATTTGTGATATAAAGGTAAAAAGGAGAGCAATAAAGCTTCCAGAAGATTATATAGGAGACTATATTCATATCTGTAGAGTTAAAAATAGTTCCTACCAGGACACAAACTGCCTTGGAAAAGTGTTTAACATTATCTAATATCATAGAATATATAGAACTATGATTTAGTAATTTCACTCTTGGGTAGAAATCCAAAAGAAATATATATGTGTGTGTATTAAAAGACAGGTAAAAGAATGTCCACAGGCATTTGTAATAGTTTGTAACTATTGTAACTATTTGTAATTAGTTAAAAACTATAGACAATTCAAAGATTCATCAATAGAATGTATAACAAAAAAATTGTGATATATTCCAGCAATCAGATGCTGCACAGCAGTAAGAACTTACTGTAGCTATGTATAACCACATTATAATGGGATATACCCATTATAATGTTGAATGGACAAAAGTTAAATGCAAAAGCACGCATACTGCTCTTAGCAACCATCATCTGCAGCAGCTGGAAGAAGGACGCCATGGCCCTATACATCGGCTGCAGTTCATCCTTTGCACAGCTCAGATTAACTTCACACAGTAAGTTTACTCCATGTGGGAACAGCTTCTTTGGCATTCTGTTGTCACAATTCCTGGGGACATATACCAAAAGAGGACAAATCAAAGCCTCAAATTTTGCAGTTGGTAACAAGATTATATACTGATACTCATCATCTCTTTTCTATACCATCCATTCTAGATTCCCTTCATCCCCGGCTGGCAGGCACTTCTGGGTTGCCTGGGGGGATGATCAGGACCTGGCCATTGAATGGTATGAGACCTCCGGTACCATGCTCTTATTGAACTTTGATTGCTATACTTTCCCACTTACTTAGGCATTGTTGAGCCTATGCATTGACATACCAAAAGACAACCCAGAGGGTTCCCTGCATGCCAAATGTATTGCTCCATGTCCTCCTCATGTTGCAGTAGCCCTCCCTCCTCATGATGGTCAGGACTAATTGCCCCTGTCATATGGGAACTCTTCTATTTGCCTCCTAATGTACTGGAATGAGGAATCTAAAATGACCACTCAACAGCTGTGCTTCAAGTTTACTGGAACTTTCATTTCTTTTCTGTAAGACCCATAGATTCTACAGTTGTAAGAATAGGAAGCACAGATTTCTCAGTAGTTCAAAGTCCTCTCCTACCCTTACCCCTTGATTTTCATATATTTTCAAATATTCTCTCTATTGGAGCTACATAACCATAAATTGAGCATTGATTAGAATGTAGTGTGTCCTGAAGCAGGACACCCAGAGTATAATAAGGGTCCTCTCCTTTAAAAGATCACATCACCATGCCATCAAGAAGGAGCTTCTGCAGGGTGGAGTATGTGGTAGGGACAGTGGATCCCATAGTCATGTTTTCACTGATGTACCTTCTCTGTTGCAAAGTGGGGTCTATGGTCTGGAACACTGCTGATAGTATCCCATGTCAGCAGATCAGACACTATGTGAGTCCAGGGATAGTGGGGCTGGCTGATGCCCTGAATTCAGCAAAGGCAAAACACATTCAGAGACAGGTTATTCCTAATCAGGGAAGACACTGTCAAGTTGTCATCAAGTAGCAGGTTGTTTACCTTGTATCAAAGACACAGTGTTGATCTCTATTTGCCTAGACATTCAGCAGGCCTAAGGCCTCCTACTTTTGGTGAGCAAAGTCTGTATGAGTTTCCTACCGATGCTGTAACAAATCACCACATACTTACAACAACATAAATTTATCAATGTCCCATTATGGAAGTCAGTAATTAGTTTTTTTCTGATTTAAAATCAAGGGTCAACAGGACTTCATTCCTCCTGCATGGCCCATAGCCCCTTCTTCTATCTTCAAACCAGCAGTACAGTATATTTAATAATATATCTCTCTCTCCCCACATCTCCCTTCTCTTCTCCTTCTCTCTCCCTCTCTCACCCTCTCTCCCTAACCCTTTTCATGCCATTTCTTCTTCCTTGACTCTGACCCTTTGTATCCGTCTTACTAGGACCTTTGTTATTAACTTGCACTCATCCAGATAAGCCAGGATAATTTCTCATCTCATAATTATTAACATAATCATATTTGCAAACCCCCTTTGCCATGCAAAATAACATATTGACATGCAGATAGCATGGCCTTGCTTCAAAAGCTTAAGGGTCTATGCTGTGTAACTTTCTTATTGGAATTTACCCGTCTCCATAGTATCATTGAGTACGCAGATACCTCTAGTACCACAGTCCTATCTTCTGGGTGATATGGCTCAAGTGACCAGGTTGCTTATGTTGCAAGACCCCTCCTTACTTGTAGGACCCGCTTAAAACTATCACCGTTAACACTACCTGATGAATGTATGGGAGTTCTATCCCCAAGTGTCAAATATGCCTCCCAAACCTGAACAGGCTTCAGATTTTGAACCAAACTTCAGACTTTTTTCAAGCTTCAGAATTCATTCATACTGATAGGAGGCTCAAGGGATACTGATTTATTTTTACTTTGTAGAGGTTGTTCCAGCATCCCATGACACCTGCACCACTGTAGAGATCCTTTAATTTCTGCAAGGTTTATCTTCCATCCTTTGGATTTCATGCATGTTACCAAGGCATTCAGAGTGTTTCCTGCTCATCAAGTCCATTTCGTATGACATCATCCACTTAGGGGACAAATATGATGTTAGAAAGAGCACTCAGTTCAATAGGCTGAGTTCATGCTGCCTTGAGGCATGGCAAGATTTGGGAATCTGGGGCAGAAGCCAGATTCCCAAAGAGGACATGGAATTACATGCTATGTCTCAGATATTCAACTATTCAATGATTTTTAAAAATACCCAATAAGAAGACAGAGTACCTAAGACAGGCAAAGTCTACTAGAGTTAGAAACACCCAATTCCAAGAGGCAACCTGAGAACTGGAGCTAGGCTATACCCAGGTCCATAGCTTCTGAGTAAAATTACACAATGAAGCTTAGAGTTTATTCTGGCTATTGGATAAGAATCCATAAATCATGGCATAACTTAGAATAATGCATATACACTTCCTGGTTGATTAAACTCAGCCTAAGTTTTTAGGGCTTCTTACCCACCGGATACCAGAAAAACTGCTGAAGAAGACTCTTAAGGACAGTTGTTTGCTAAAAGAAAGAAGTAGAAATGTGTTTCTGTGTGGTGCTGGGGATTGAACCTAGGATTCTTGCACATGCTAGACAAATCTCTAATTCAAAAGTAGCCATTCTTATTGGGAACAACTCAGCCTCTCTAAAATTCTGATCCTCTTTAATTTTCTTGTATTTTTCTGTAATAATTTTTATTATAATTGCAATAGGAGAGATCTTTGGAATTGTGTTAAATTCTCATCACATATGCACCTAAGGCTGTTAAACTGTTCTAGTAAGGGTACCACATTGGCACAGCAACCACTATTGGAGCTTCATAGATAAATTTGTGACAGTCTACTCATTGCCAAGATCTGTCTAGATTTTAAAGGAGAAAAAACTGGTGAATTAAGTGGGGATATGAGAAGAACCACCACCCCAAATCTCTTTCATTATCCTTGTTATATAATGACATGTGTGTGTGTGTAAGTTTGTGTGTGTGTGTGTGTGTGTGTGTGTGGTTTTTATCACATTTTTAAGGACAGTGGAGGTTTCAGTAACTTCCACAAGATCTTTCCTACTACACCAGCTCTTCCTCTACAAGTCAAGAATTGAAGTGTTGGTACTACCAAATGCTAAGTATGAAATAATTATGGGTGTTTGAATGCAGTTGACCCACTCACTGTGTGTCAGATCTGGGCAAGGACTCCATTTGTTCTTCTTGTAACAAGGGTTGGGTCCCTGGATATCAGTGTCAGCCCAAAACTTGTATCCAAAGTCCTTACCCTTGAAAGATCCAGGAACTCCTTCTTCCCCATTTGTTTCCTGAGTAGGCAGCCATAGGATCCTTTGGGGAAGAACTTGTGGGGGTGGGGATCACTACCGTATAAACTTTGAAAGTCTATCAGGGACCATTAGCCTCAGTGGTGGAGTTCTGGGTCTGATAACTGGCTTAGGTCTGGAAACTGGGTAAGAGATTGTGATGTCAGCCTTCTCCTCATCCATTTTTAATCTCTTCAAATTACATATTACATAATGCACTGTCCACTTATCTTACCCCTGGGATTAACATGATTACCTTTATTAGCTATCTGCAAAGATCCTGCAGGTCTGCCTCTCCTGATGCCATTCTGATATTGCTGCCCATTACAGTAATTCTGCCCACCTTGCTTCAGATGTTTAGGCCTTAACAACTAATCCAGGACTGCCATCTCCACTGTTATTAGGAGCCAAATAAATCCTGTGCTACTGAGGATGGATGCTGCTGAGCTTCTACTGATGCTGGTCCCTCACTAATAGGCCTGTTTATTGTCCTGGAAAATAAAGTGTCCTCTCTATCCTCCCAAGAAACAGGGCCAGGATGGGTTTTCCAATGTCACAGTAGAGCCTTTCAAACATGCTCACTTCTATACGCTCTTCCCTGGAGTTCTGGTTTCCTAACTGTATGTAGCATGGCCCATCATTTTTTCAAGCTTCCAAGTGTCATAATAACAGCATATTAAAACTGTTTTCCAGGGTTGTTACAAAAGTATTAAATCCTGTGTTATAGAAAAGTGTTGCCATATTCAGCTTTATATTTGCACTCCTTGATTCACAATCCTTAGCATCCACACCTAGTCATACTTTTCTGGTTTCTGCTAGCACATGTGAGTCAACTCACTGGTGTATAATTAATCTGTATCTTCCCTAATAAGTCTAGCAAATGATCATTGAAGATCAGAGTCTAGTTATTGGTCTGGCAGCCAGAAAATATAGTAAAGACAGAAAATGAGAAGACAGCCTATTTTCTAAGATTCAAGTCTCTTTTGAAGTGTCTGTATTGCCTTTGAAAAGGGAAATGGGGTCTCTGTCTTCCACAGAGTAGAAGGGGGTCATATCTGCAGGCAAGTGGTTCTAACAGAATCTGATTTAAGATGCTCAAGTAAAAATACCCAGAAACTCCCTTTCTAGCTCTCCATCTTTACTTGGGCCCTAACTTTGGTGTTGAGAATTCTTCAGCCTGCTGTGAAACTCTGTCACTCTCACAATTAAGTCTCCTGTCTGCTCCTCAGGTGCATGTCTGCCTGCCCTGCAGCTACAGAAAACAATGGTCCCTTTAAGTTCTTCCCAAGAGGCCCACTGACTCTCACAGTTTGCTTTCAATTATCCATTGATTGCCATGAGCCTGTTATTTTCCCTCATCAATGACTACCTTGTTCCAAAATCCTTCTAATTGCTAGTTCTCCCATGCCAAAGCCAGTGCATCTGCTTCTTTGCATCCTGTTCAAATTCGCCATAGATGTGCGTCAGCAATCACTCTGCCACAGTGTGCCAGAGTACAGTGCTCCACCTACTGACAGGGCTGGGGCCTGACTACCATCTGTCAGGTGAATAATCCCATCCTTGGAGTCAGTTTTCTAGAACTCTTTTTGTACCCAATGTCTTCGGTTGAATTTCATAGAAGCAGATCCTAAGATAAGGATTTGTGTGAAAGTAATATTTTGAAGCACATAAGCCCAGCACTTAGAAAAGAGACAAGAGTTCAGGACACATGTATGAGCCACCCACATAAGGAACTGGATGAGATTGTCCTAAAAAAACCCATGGCTAGAGAAGGTTAGGGACAAAGACTGAGCCAAGGGATCATCTGGGGCTTACAGCTTGGGTAAAAGAGAAGGAGGTACACAAAGAAGTCTGAAAAGGAGCACATGTAAGAATGAAAGAAGATGATGATGTCCTCGCCACTAGTGATAGGGTTCAAGAAAACCCAGTTATGTTACATGTTGGAGTAAATCAAAACTTAAAATGGGGTCACTGGGTTTGCCAACATGTGGGACATTGATGATTTCAACATTGAATGGTAGAGACAAAAATAGATTAATGGGAAAATTGCAGATTGTAGGATGGAGATAGCCAGTGTGGACAACTACTTGAAGAAGTTTTGCTCTAAAGGGAGCAGATGAGGGGAAAGTTGGAGTCAAGGAAGGGGCATTATTAAGACAAGATGTTAGACATGTATGAATGCTGATAGGACCAGTCTAGTAACAAGAGAAACACTGACAATGCAGGAAAGACGGCAAAGCATTGGCAGAACAATGTTTTGAGATGATGAGAGAGAAGAGTATCACTCTGTAAGTGGGGACTGTGCTTAGACAGGCACTTAGACCTTCTAAATTCCTGGTTCTAACTTCTACCTGTATATTAGGACCCCTTCGAATTAAAAAAGAATGAATAGAGAGGGAAAAATGATGTTCAACTCAGATTAAATAATTCAGAATTTCTGAGAACAGATTTGAGCATCCGTGTTTTAAAAGCTCTGCACAGAGCCAGGGCTGAGAACCACTGAGGCACCAAACCAGGAGCAGAGGCAGCGGGTGAGCTAGCATGCAGAGGACCTGAGGTACTCCGTGGTGGGAAGAGGAGGCAATTGGCCTCGGTTTTCTTAACGAAATACGAAACAAGGTGTCAGCTAAGAGGGTGCTATTGCTTTGAAGAGAGAGGGAGTTAAGGTACGAAATAATTTTAGAAAGTAGAAGAGTAAATTTACTCATGAAATATAATAGAATTGCAAGGACGTGCAGAGGGCCCACTTGAGATTTGAGGGGATAAATGTAATGTGAGACTAAGTTAGCACAGCTGTGTTTTTTCTCCAGCCACATCCATCCGGGCACAGGCAAGGAGTAGGTGGAGATGTTCTTCTGTGACATTTGAAGCAGTTGCCACCACTTGACTTCTGAGTAGAGTTACAAAGTGGAGGCGGCTGCCTTTGGAATTTTCCTTCCTCCCTCCTGCTTCCTAAAGCTAATGTGCTCCCAGTTGACCTAACTCCACTGAGATGATATAAAAAGAAGAGCTAGGAAACCCAAATGGAATTCTAATTGGAGGGGTTGAAAGAGAGGAAAGGAGATTTTAATGGTACCATACTGAGCCATAATTTACGTAAAAGAAAAATGTACAAACCTAATGTGTATTATCTTTTTGCACATTTGTAAACCTTAATGTGTGATCACCACTAGATCCAAATTTTAAAAAATATACTTATATGATACCAGCCTACGAAGTTCCCCCTCATACTCTTTTAAAGTCCGTATTCTTCAACGTACCCCTAAAAGTTAACCAAATTTGTGATTTCTGTGCCCATAGATTAAATTTTGCCTGTTCTTTAACTTTATGTAAATGGACTCATACCCTATGTACTCCTCTTGTGTATGACTTTTTTTAAAGTAGTACAATATTTTCAAGAGTCACCCATGTTGTTTCATGTCTCTGTAGTTTGTTATTAATGCTGAGAAATCCATTATATAAAAATACCACTGTTTCTTTATCCATCATCTAGTTGGTGGATACTTGAATAGTTTCCAGTTGCTTGCTTTTATGAAATAAAATTGCTGTGAACATTCATGTATGAGCTTTTTGTGGACATATGCATTCATTTCTCTGGATTATATACCTAAAAGTGGATCATAAATTAGGTGCACGTTTAACTTAATTGGAAATAGCCAGGTTTTACCCATCTTTTTCTCCAAACAGCAATGTAAAAGCATTCCCATAGCTCCACATCTTTGCCAATAATTTACATTGTTAATCTTTTCTGGTTGGCAATTAAAATTTTAGTGGGTGTGAGAAAAAATATTTCTAAAGAAGACTTTCAGAAGCCACTTATCTACTCCAGACCTACCACATTAAGCCATAGCTCAAAAATTTAATGCAATATCTAAAAGGTTGCTGATCCTTCTGCTGCAGTACAGGGTGGAACCCACTCAGGGACTACTACATCTCAGGGACTTTTGCTCTTGGGACCTAAATGGTATTTGCCTGCAGGATAATCTGTAGCCCTAGCCTATAGTGTTCCAAAGGAAACTGTCAGGCTGTGAAAGGCATTCTCCAGGCAGGAGGGAACTTCTTTGTAATATAAATCAGGCCAAGAACAAAGTGTCTCTAGACTAGTCATAGGATCCAGATTATATTCATAGAAACAATACATATTCCCTCACATAACCAAATCTTTGGAATGTATTAAATCCTGTTACCAAGCTTCCAATCAAACTGGTCCCAAAGAGTTACTCTTGGACCCTTTCCTGCTGGATAATGAACGATTCTTCCTTCTCCCTGCATAATATTTAAGTCCTCAGCAGAGGAAGACTCAACTGACCCACAGCCGGAAGCTTAGACCAAGGTTTGGAAACAAGAAAGGGCTGAATCTGAGGACCTTTGTCTTGAGGGCAGACTGATATGGCTTGAAGAAAGGGACTGTAAAGAGAGGACCATAAATGGACTAGGAAGGAGGTGAGAGTTGTGGAGGAAAGGCAGCCACATCCCCCGAAGTTTATTAAAGAACAAATTGCTCAATATACTTGCTTAAGCATATAAGGCTCACTTTATTCAGGGCTCTTGAGATATGTACAAGGACCTCTGCAATGGGATTCTGCTGTAGACAAGAGAGATTGGGCTCAATTCCTAACACAGCAAGAGTAAGTGGGAACTTATAGCCAAGGAGCAGGGTAGGGATCAGTGGAGAGAAAATTGCTAAGAGGAAATCTTAGGGGGAAGGAGTATTCTGGTTTATCCAACCTTACAGAATTCTTGCTGAAGATAGGCCAGGGTGATCAGACATCTTGGGGCAAGAAGAGGATGACAGAGGATAAAGACCTTGATCAGATATTAAGAATGATCAGAGATCAAGGATGGGGGTTCCTGCTAAATGAATATAGCTAAAAACTGGATTTTTATAAGGAAGGACACAGATGGGCCCAGAATAATGTTCAGAAGTTTGTCCAAACAAAACTCATTGTCAAGTTTTAAATGTCAATTGAAGTAGTGCAAAAGATTGAGTTACTTAAACAGAAGCACAACTCTTTTTTTTTTGAGAGTGAGAGAAAGAATTTTTTAAATATTTATTTTTTAGTTTTTGGCGGACACAACATCTTTGTTTGTATGTGGTGCTGAGGATCGAATCCGAGCCCCACGCATGCCAGGCGAGCGCGCTACCGCTTGAGCTACATCCCCAGCCCCAGAAGCACAACTCTTGACTTTTGTATTCCCTCTTTCCTTCTCTTCCTTCCTAACACACACTCTTAATTCAGTACAGCTTTGATTCTCTTGCCTAAATTCTCCAGTAAAATAACTGCTTAGCTTACTTAGGAACCATAGTTTATGTAGCCTAAGGAAGCTGGAGAGTCTTTTAAAGGGGTTTCCTCCATTCCAGTCTTCTGAATATTACTTCCCCATCCCACTGTGCATTATTAGGTAAAGAGGTACTAGACACACTCATATTACCAGGATGGCGTACTTGAAGGTTGCTTTTCTGATTTCTGTCTTCATCAGACAGAGTCCAGGATCATAAAGGAATGGGCTATGTCACAAGTTTCATGTTTTCATTTGTTCACACAAGGATATATAGACAATGTTTGTATGTAGAGCCTGGATGTCTGGTGTCTCTCCTTTATGCCAGACATTGCCTATCCCCTCTTCCCAGGCAGCTCCCAGAGCTGAAATCTGCTACTCTTCCTGTTGCTAAATCCCCAGGTTGAATTCCCCTCAGGGGAAGCAGACAGGAAGCCATCTGCAAGAACTGACTTCTAATGTCCCTTCCAGCTTTAACAGTTAATCATTCCAGGAACCAGCCTCATCCATAAGGAGGGCTCTGTGACAGGTGTTAGTCATTGTTGACTCAATTCCTTGTGATTTATTGATCTAGGAGCTTTTTAATGAGACCTTCAGACTCTACACCAATAGCCGTAATAACCATTGCTGATACATTTAAAACATAACCTCATTGCCTTTGAAAAACAATTTACTTCAATTACACAAAAGTGTAGTTCAAAATATGTCCCAAAGATGGCAGTACAATAATATTTTGTGCTCCATTGTATCTTCAAATATTTTTAATTCTGTTAAATTACAAAGCATATTGAGAGGAAACTTCATTATGAGAGAATGGAAAATGATTTTTTGTTTTCTATTATTCTATTGTTGCTACAGCAAAATGTTTTGCAGATAATTAATATCTCATCTGCACATACTGTAAAAAATAATCCGTCACATTATTTCACTTATTCCTCACAGCAGATCTTCATGATAGTTATTTTTATTTTATAAAATAGGGCTCAGAGATTAATTATGGTTAATTCAATACAACTAGGAAAGTAAATCAGTAGAAACAGTTTCCAAAAGACTAAAATTTTTTCCTGTATATCTCTGTGAAGCAAAAAGCAAGTATGTACAGGCCTAATAATTTACTCTAAGTATTATACATTATTATAATCCAGCAGAAATTTGGGTTAAAAAATCATAGAAATTGAAGCTGAGTTGTCTGATAAGTAGGGTAATCAATTCATCATCATTTATGAGAGACTAAATAAATTTTAGCTCTAAAAATCCCATGTCCTGAGAACCCTTTCAGTCTCAAGCAAACCAGGACAGTTGACTGTGAGCTCCGGAGTAGCCTGTCCATTGGTTACTTTGTTGTTATTCAACAGTTCTCTGAGTTCTGCCTAGTGGTACCCAGAACCCTGTCTTTTACTTAATATTATGTGATAAATATTTATGAAATTGCAATTCAGCTTTGTGTTTTGTTGGGGGAGGGGCAGATAATGCTCCTTCCTGCTGTTTTCTAGATAAAACATAATCTTTGGGCTCTCTCTTATTGACTCCAGACCAAACAGCTCAGCCCATTTAGGCATTATCTAGTCTCAGCTTGGGTCAGACTTCCTTGGACTTAATATCTTCTTCAGGGTCAGCTTTTTAAAATGGGGCAGAAAACTACAGAAAGTATAGAAACTGAAAGGAACTGAAAGTGGAAGAGAAGAAACTTTCTCTATTTGTCTCCATTCTGTATGCCACATAAAGCAAACCAAGTTGCTTCACATTTCAGAGCCTTAAGAACTTTATCAATTAGGACCACCCACACCCACCCCTGAGGGAGCCCAGGCTCAACTTAGGCCCAGGTCCACGCCCTGCTGACCAGCTGACCCACACAGGAGCCCAGGCCAGGGTCAGGCCCAGCTCTGCCACCCTAGGCCTACCTAGAAGCCCAGACCTAACCCACTTCCATCTTGGGACACTGAAGCCATCACCATGGCTCTCCCCACACAGTAGCCTCCACTTTGTCATAATAGACAGGGTCGAGAAGCAGCTGCATCCCAAAACAGGCATCCCAAAGCCATTATAAGGCCCACCCTTTTAGCCCCATCTCTAAAAGTGGTTACATTCATCTTAGGATAACCCCACTGCTATCTCAAGTTACCTCCTGCCATTGCTTCTGCCACCTTTAGTTGCAGTAGCATCCATCGGGGGACTCCGGCAGGGTATGGAAGCCCAACACAAGGTGAGGTACAGATAATCTGCACAGACACTACAATATAATAGGGTAGAAACTATAATACCTCATATCCACACTGCAAGAAAAGAAGACACGTAAACAACATGAAAAAAAGGAAGAAAGTGCCCCAAACAAACCAGGATACTACAGTAATAAAGAGTGCTCTTGATGAAATGTCAGAGAAGGAGTTCAGGATATATATAATTGGAATGATCTGTAAATTAAAGAATGACCTAAATGAGCAATTACAGGCAAAACTGAATCACTCCAACAAAGAGATAAGAGAACAAATATAGGCAACCATTGATCACACCAACAAAGAGATAAGGGAGCAAATACAGGTAGCAAAAAATTACTTCAAGAAAGAGATAGAGATTCTGGAAAAAAAAATCAGAAATCCTTGAAATGAAGGAAACAATAAACCAAATAAAAAACTCAATAGTAGGCATCACCACAGAGTAGATCACTTAGAAGACAGAATGTCAGATAATGAAGATGAAATATACAATCTTGAAAACAAAGTTGACCACAAGGTGAAGATGGTAAGAAACCATGAGCAAAATGTCCAAGAATTATGGGATAGCATTAAAAGACCAAATCTAAGATTTATTGGGATAAAGGAAGGCACAGAGATTCAAACCAAAGAAATGTGCAATCTCTTCAATGAAATAATATCAGAAAATTTCCCAAACATAAAGAGTGAATTGTAAAATCAAATACAAGAGGTTTACAGGACACCAAGTGTACAAAATTACAACAGATCTACACCAGGGCACATTATAATAAAAATGCCTAGCATACAGAATAAGGATAGAATGTTAAAGGCCGCAAAAATCAGATCACATGTAGGGGGAGATAAATTTGTATCTCAGCAGATTTTTCAACCCAGACCCTCAAAGCCAAGAGATTGTGGAACAACATATATCAGGCTCTGAAAGAAAATGGATGCCAACCAATAATCTTATTTCCAGCAAAATTAAATTTCAGATTTGATGATGAAATAAAAACTTTCAAGATAAACAAAAGTTAAAATAATTTACAGTGAGAAAGCCTGCACTAGAGAGCATTCTCAGCAAAATATTCCAGGAAGAGGAAATGAAAAACAACAATGGAAATCAGAGAAGAGAGGAACTACACTAAAGGAAAGGCCAATCAAAGGAGAAACCAAGTCAAGTTAAAAACCAAAAGTAAACCAAAATGTCATGGAATACAAATCATATTTCAATAATAACCCTGAATGTGAATGGCCTAAATTCATCAATTAAAAGACGTAGACTGACTGTTTGGATTAAAAAAAAAAAGACCCAATAATATGTTGCCTTCAAGAGATTCACCTCATAGAAAAAGACATCCACAGACTGAAGATGAAAAGGTGGGGGAAAATGTACCACTCACATGGACCATGTAAACAAGGAGGGGTTTCCATCCTCATGTCATATAAAGTGGACTTCAAACCAAAGTTAGTAAAAAGGGATAAAGAAGGACTTTTCATACTGATTAAGGGATTTATACATAAACCAGACATCATAATCATAAATATCTATGCCCCAAACAATAAGGCATCTATTTATGTCAAACCAAACCTTCTCAAATACAAAAAAAGACCACAGCACAATAATATTGGGTGACTTTAATATGCCTCTCTTACCACTGTATAGATCTTCCAAACAAAAACTAAACAAAGAAACTGTAGAACTCAATAATACAATCAATAATTGGACTTAACAGACATATTTAGAATGTGCCATCTATCAACTTTCTTCTCAGCAGCTCATGATCCTCCTCCAAAATAGACCATATGTTATGCCACAAAGCAAGTCTTAGCAGATACCAAAAAAATACCCTGCATTCTATCTGACCATAATGGAATGGAATTACAAATCAATGATAAAATTAAAAAGAGAAGTTACTCCAACACCTGGAGACTAAAATATATGCTATTGAACGATGTATAGATAACAGAAGACATAAGGGAGGAGATTAAAAAATTCTTAAAGGTAAATGAGAACTCCTATACAACTTGTCAAAATCTCTGGGACACTGTGAAGACAGTGCTTAGAGAAAAGTTCATTGCATGGAGTTCATTCATTAAAAGAAGAAAAAGTCAACAAATAAATGACCTGGCATTACATTGCAAAGCCCTACAAAGAAAAAAAAAAGAGCAAACCAACACCCAAAGTAGTAGAAGAGTAGTAGAAGACAGGAAATAATTAAAATCAGGGCAGAAATAAGTGAAATTAAAACAAACAATTAAAAACTGACAAAACAAAAAGCTAGTTCTTTGAAATAAACAAATAAAATTGACAAACCTTGGCCACCCTAATGAAAAGAAGGAGGGAGAAAACTCAAATTACTAAAATTTATGGAAAAAGAAAATATCACAACAGAAACTATTGAAATACAGAAGGCAATTAGAAACTATTTTGAAAAATTATACTTCAGTAAAATAGAAAACTTAGAAGCCACCAACAAATTTCTAAAGGTACATGATCATCTCAAACTGAGTCAAGAGGACATATACAATTTAAACAGTCAATTTCAAGCAAGGAAATAGAAGACACCATCAAAGGCCTACCAACCAAGAAAAGCCCAGAAACAGATGGATTCTCAGCTGAGTTTTGCAGGACCTACAAAGAAGAATTAATACTAATATTTCTCAAATTATACCATGAAATGGAAAAAGAAGTAACCCTTCCAAACTCATTCTACAAAGCTAGTATCATCCTGATAACAAAACCAGGGAGAGACACATCAAGGAAAGAAAATTTCAGACCACTATCCCTGATGAACATTGATACAAAAATTCTCAATACAATTCTGGCAAATTACATACAAAAACATATTGAAAAAATAGTGCAACATGATGAAGTGGGGTTCATTCCAGGGATGCAATGTTGGTTCAACATACGGAAATCAATAAATATAATTAATCACATCAATAGACGTAAAGATAAGAATCATATGATCATATCAGTTGATGCAAAGAAAGCATTGGACAAAATATAGCACCCTTTCATGTTGAAAACACTAGAAAAACTAGGAATAGTAGAAACATATCTCAACATTGTAAAAGCTATCTATATTAAACCCAAGGCCAACATCATTCTAAATGGAGAAAAATTGGAAGCATTTCCTCTAAAAACTGGAACAGGACAAGGATGCCCTCTTTTACCACTTCTATTCAACACAGTCCTTGAAACTCTAGCCAGAGCAATTAGACAGACAAGAGAAATTAAAGGGATACAAATAGAAAAAGAAGAACTCAAACTATCATTATTTGCTGATGACATGATTCTATCCTTAGAGGATCCAAATAAATTAAAGGGATACAAATAGAAAAAGAAGAACTCAAACTATCATTATTTGCTGATGACATGATTCTATCATTAGAGGATTCTAGAAAACTTCTAGAATCAATTAATGAATTCAGCAGAATAGCAGGATATATAATCAATACCCATAAATCAAATGAATTTCTATATATCAATGATAAATCCTCTGAAAGAAAAATTAGAAAAAACTACCCCATTCACAGTAGCCTCAAAAAATAAAATAAAATACTTGAGAATCAACTTAACAAAAGAGGTTAAAGACCTCTACAATGAAAACTATAGAACACTAAAGAAAAAAATTGAAGGGGACCTTAGATGATGGAAAGATATCCCATGCTCTTAAATAAGCAAAATTAATATTGTCAAAATGACCATACTACCCAAGGCACTATACAGATTCAATGTGATTCCAATTGAAATCCCAATGTCACTCCTTATAGAAATAAAAAAAGCAATCATGAAATTCATCTGGAAAAATAAGAGACCCAAAATAGCCAAAGTAATCCTTAGCAAGAAGAGTGAAGCAGGAGGCATCACAAAATCAGACTTTAACCTATACTACGAAGCTATAGTAACAAAAATGGCATAGTATTGGCACCAAAATACACCTATAGACCAATGGTACAGAATAGGAGACACAGAGACAAACCCACGTAAATACTGTTATCTCATACTAGACAAAGACACCAAAAACATACATTGGAGAAGAGATAGCCTCTTTCACAAATGGTGCTGGAAGAACTGGAAATTCATATGCATCAAAATTAAAATAAATTCCAATCTCTCACCATGCATAAAAATCAACTCCAAGTGGAACAAGGACCTAGGAACTAGACCAGATACCCTGAACCTAATAGAAGAAATCTTCATCTTGTCAGATTAGGCCTCAATTTCTTTAACAAGATTCCTGAAGTGCAAGAAATAAAATCAAGAATTAATAAATGGGATGGACTCAAACTAAAAAGCTTCTCAGCAAAAAAAAAAAAAAAAAAAAAAAAAAAAAACAAACAATAAGTTGAAGAAAGAGCCTACATTTGGGGAACAAATTTTTGCCACACGTACATCAGATAGAGCACTAACCTCCAGGATATATAAAGAACTAAAAAAACTTAACACACACACACACACAAAAAAAGCAATCCAATCAATAAATGGGCTAAGGAGATGAACAATGAATATAGGGAAAAAATGTTCAACATCTCTAGTAATTAGAGAAATGCAAATCAAAACTACTCTAAGATTTCATCAGTCAGAATGTTAGTTATCAAGAATACAGACAACAATAAGTGTTGGCAAGGATGTGGGGGAAAAGGCACACTCATACATTGCTGGTGGGACTGCAAATTGGTGCAACCAATCTGGAAAGCAGTATGGAGACTGCTTAGAAAACTTTGAATGGAACCATCATTTGACCCAGCTATCCCACTCCTTAGCCTATACCCAAAGGACTTAAAATCAGCTTAGTATAGTAATGCAGCCACATTACTGTACTTAAAATCAGCTTACTATAGTAATGCAGCTGTTCATAGCAGCTCAGTTCACAATAGCTAAACTGTGGAACCAACCTAGATGCCCTTCAATAGATGAATGGATAAAGAAACTGTGGTATAAACAATGGAATATTACTCAGTATTAAAAGAGAACAAAATTATGGCATTTGCAGGTAAATAGATGGAGTTGAAGAATATCATGGTAAGTGAAATAAGTCAGTCCCAAAAAAACAAAGGCCAAATGTTCTCTCTGATAAGTGGATGCTGATCCATAATGGGTGGGGCATGGGAAAAATGGGGGAACTTTGGGCAACTTGGGATGGGGGTGGGGAGGGGGCATGCGGACAGGAAAGATGGTAGAAGAGAGATGCACATCATTACCCTAAGTACATGTATGACTGAACAAACGATGTGACACTACATTGAATACAACCAGAGGAATGAAAAGTTGTGCTGCAATTGTGTACAATGAGTCAAAATGCATGCTGCTGTCATATATACCTAATTAAAATTAATTAATTAATTAATTTTAAAAAGAATTTCATCAATGTTGAAAATATGAAGCACAAAGGTCAGTTTTTCTTTTCATTACCCTGTAAGCTATCTTGGATTTGTGGAAATTAACACACCCCTTTAAACATAAAAACAAAGTGAGGTCTTTGAGGAGTTGAAGTAGAAAGAGAGCAGGGTATGTGTGGCAATGCTTGCACAGATGGTATGCATGCAGCCCAGGACACGATTCCCTGAAACCACTGTGACTCTGCCTCATTCTGTTCTAGTCCTGAAAGCAGAATCCCTAAGTGCATTAGGAAAGCAAATAGAATGGACATAAAATAGTTTAAGATAAAGAAGCCAATTCCTTCATTAAAAGAAAATACTCTTGATATTTGTGACAATACTTGAAATTAAAAATATCCAAGAATTGTTATTCTAAAAAGTACATTGAATACTAGATAAGAAAATCAAATTGCTACCAATTTTTGAAGTGGCTGCATGAATTCACTCAAAGGACTTTTCCTTTTCTAATCTTCACCTGCCCTGACATATCTTAATCTCTTTGGTTTCAGCAATTTCTTTCCAGTATTAGCTTTCAGGAGAATGGTGTCTATCAGAGGCGCCCACCAACCTCATCACCAAGATGGCATCTCCATATATATCCTGTGGGAATGTTGACACAACCTGTGGCTCCCTTGCCCAGGTGTTCCTTCCCTTGTGTCACACTGTTTCATTAGCCAATGAAGTCTGTGGCTAATGAATTTGTGTGGGATCCTCCTCAGCTTAACTGGACCCCACCATGGCTCTTCCCTCATGTAACCTCCTCAAGTTTAACCATAAATCCTGTTTGCTCCCTGTTACAGGCAGTCAGCCTGGAAGATCCAACTGAGGTGAGCAGAGAGGAGATTAGAAAGGAAATTTAACAAGAATGAAGTTTGGAAAATTATCAAGCTGACAGTTTACTTCTTCTTTCTTCTCCCCAGTAAATTATGTTCTCAGGCAGGGAGCCATTCCATCAATAGAGCCCCACGGAAGGGTGAAAGTGAGTGAGAGCAGCCCCTCAGGAAAAAAGACAGGATGCAAGGGATGTTCTAACTACCTAGGAAGAAGTGGTAATTGGTCCCTTTCAGCTTCTAGAAGATTATAGAGATGGAAAGAGAAGAGAGTTAGACTTGTAATCCCAGCAGCTCAGGAGGCTGAGGCAAGAGGATCACAAATTCAAAAGCAGTCTCAGCAACTTAGCAAGGCCCCAAGCAACTTAGCAAGATCCTGTCTCAAAATAAACAAATTAAAAGAGCTGGGGAATGTGGCTCAGTGGTTAAGCACCCCTGTGTTCAAACCCCACCCCCAACCCCCACCAAAAAGAGAAGAGAGTTAGAGAAAATATGATGTCAGATTATCTGTTATCTGAATTCTGATTTCTAAACTGATATCACAGAAAAGAAGAACACACTAGACAGATTCAAATGAAAATTGCAGACTTCACAGAAGCGCCCAAGAATCTTCTCACTGCACAATTTCAGGGGGTGCAGCCATGTGAACAGCTCTCTTGGCAACTCAAGGTGGCTGCTTTACAGTAAAATCAGAAGGGTCATGGATTTACATGGTGTTGGGGGGCTGCTGAGTCTTCCTCAGCTCATGGTGGTATGGACAGTGGTCTGTGGGACACAGAAGAGTTGCTCTGGTGGTCAGGTAAGTTTCTCTGGATCATCCTAGAGTGGGAGCCATGTCTCCTGGACCAGGTCCCAAGCTGGTACTTGAGAGCCAAGTGGTAATTCACAACCAAATCTCATGGGCAGTGGTGGGTGGGATTTCAGCATCACCAACAGCTGAGGTGAGTCTAGGTCAATAGGCAAGAAAGACTACTCCAAGAAAAACCAGACCACTAAGTCTCCAGTGATGTCAGCAATGAGAACCAGGGGGAGGGCAGTGACAAGATGGATAGAAAACATTGTTTCTCAGAAACCAGGGAACCAAACAAGGATCCACTCACAGAAGAGAGAGTCCTTTCCTCTCCTCCACCACTGCCTCAAGAACAGAATAAAGATGGATCTCAGAAATCATCTCCACCAGGTACCAAGCAGAAGGTAAAGAACTGTGAAGAACTAAACATTTACTGAAGAGCCTAAAAGGAAACACTTGAATCTTACTCTAATGATCAGTTCTTACCAAAAGTTCCCCTGGCCCACACTGCTCAATAGGGCAGGAGTAGGGGAGAGGGCTGCTTATAAGAAAGATTATAAATATTGAAAAGTAACATGGCCACATTTTATTTTCACTTTTGTTGATAAAATGAACATACATACCATTCTGTTCTGATAGTTCACAGAAAGATGTTTTTAGTGTATGGATAATTCAGCATTAGAGCTTTTGGATAAATTCCTCAATTTGCTGATCACTAGTCCATGAATCACCACTATTTGGCAAACTAGTGCTCAGCAAATTGGTTTCTCAACAAACTGGTATTTTGATAAACTGGTTTTCAGTGAACTGATCTGGTAAAAAAGTACAAAGAATCCCCACTTTCATCATGCTTATTTTGACACTCAGTAGTCGCAGTGACTCAAAAGGCCAGTTGAGAACACTTTAAGGCACGTTATTTTGATTTCACATCAACACCTGCAAGCATCACTATTTTGGCATAAACATGAAATCTAATGAGCCATGTATGACTAGGCACAAATTTTGTGTGAGAAGCTCTCCAAATACAGTTCTTAGTCTTTCCAGATACCTCCAGGCATAACCAAAATGCAAAAGAGAAAAGGGGAAAAATAAGAAAAACGGAGTGGTGGTGGTGGAGGGCAGGAGAAGTTGGATGATACAAATAATCCTGCAGCCACACACACACAAAAAAATATGAAGCTTTCCCCTTCGAAGCTCATCTGCCTTGTTTTTGCTTTAAGACAATCACCTCTAAACCACTTTATATTTCTACACAGGATGGAGAAATTTCTCATGGCTAAACTTTGTACAGTATGGAGCATTTTTTAAAGCTTTTATTTTTAATATTTTTTAGGTGTAGATGGACACAACACAATGCCTTTATTTTTATGTGGTGCTAAGAATCAAACCCGGGTCCACCCGTGCTAGGGGAGCACTCTACCGCTGAGCCACAATCCCAGCCCTGAAATATTTTTTTAAGGTGTACTTTGTGTAAGCTGAGACTTGTGTGCCCTCAGGAGCATCTGCAGTAAGACATCCTTACCATCAGAATTACCCCATGTCATATCTAGTGTCCCTACCTGAGAAGTTCAATTCCAATTCTACCTACTATGACTCAGTGCAGGCAAGCCAGTATCCTGTCTCTCAGATATCCTCATTTACTCCTGCCTTGCTCACAGGCTCCCACCCTTCCTACTGCCTGCTCAAATGCTAGTTTTTCAAGGTGCTCTGATCTCAACAGCACAGAGAACCACCCATCAAACACCTGGGCTCCCACCGATCTCTCTGTTTTCTGGAAACCCAGCAGGCACTGCTTGCCTGCATCATTCATTTTGGCTCTCAACTCCGTATGTCTCATATTTAATTTATTTGATCTGTATGTCACTCTGAACCCCATAAATGTCTTGAATTGAGGTTTCCTGCTTATATTTGCTTACATTTCAGCACCTTGTTCTGTGATGAGGACTCTAACAAAGGTTTATGGAATTGAGTGGTGTTTTCAGCTGTAATTTAAACACTTTGCTCTGATGTAGAAATAATTTTGCTTGCTCATATGCTTAAAATAGACACCATACCAAACCATTTAGTAGCAAGAATGCTTTCAGAAGGATTTTTGTAATGATGGGGGAAAGATGGTATTCAGAAATAGAACTGAATTGGTTCTTTGCAAAACAACTTTGGAACATAATATTCTTCTTACAAATTTGTTGAACAAAGTATACAGAGCATATAAATACTTCTTGGGGAAAATGTACTATTGCATTATAGAATAAATTTAGGATACAAATGAAAAAATAAAGACAGAGACTAGGTAGTTTAAACTTATAAAATGTGAGGCAAAAAAAATAGAGAAAAATATCTTCATGTTGCAATAGGTCATAAATGAATATGGTATTTGTAGAGAGTGAATATGATATTTGGGGAGAACTAATGGGGCATTTATACCAATGAACAGGAGCCCAAAAACAAGATAGGTTTTTGACAAAATGTTCATATACATGTCTATCTTTTTTTTAAAGAGAGAGAGAATTTTTTAATATTTATTTTTTAGTTTTCGGTGGACACAACATCTTTATTTTATTTTTTATGTGGTGCTGAGGATCAAACCCAGTGCCCCGCACATGCCAGGCGAGCGTGTTATCGCTTGAGCCACATCCCCAGCCCCATGTCTGTCTTTTAATAGTAAGTTTCTTAAAGTTTCCTTAAATGAATTTAAAATAATAATAGTAGTTGATGTATATCTTAAGAATATATCTATTAAATACCTTTGGGCATTAAGACACATTCTTTATGCTCTATTATGATTGGTTAACTTTTAAAGTATTGAATTCTCATTTGGAAACCTCAACTGAAGGAGTAGAGAAATTGGAG
Organism: Marmota marmota marmota; assembly: GCF_001458135.2. Classification (NCBI taxonomy): domain Eukaryota; kingdom Metazoa; phylum Chordata; class Mammalia; order Rodentia; family Sciuridae; genus Marmota; species Marmota marmota. Next base: position 4,444,711 of record NW_025999990.1, on the reverse strand, counting down.
TTAAGTAAAAGAAGTGAAGGCTAAACAAAGAAGGAAAAGGTGAAAGCTTTTGTAAACATGTCATCTACATAATTGCTATGAGCAATATATATATATATATATATGTATAAATGTTAGCAGTAGATACTCAGAGATATAAATACCAAAAGAAACAACTATAGGATTGAAACCTATACCCCTGTAAGAGGAAAATAGAGATGGAATATCATAGAGACCAAGGCATTATAAAATTATATTAATTGATTTTTTTAAATATTCATTTATTACTATAAAAAATTAAAATTTAGGGAAAGCGTGAGTACTGAGAGGTGGTTGGAAGCTTATAGCCCTGGGTGGAACTTCTTGGCTGTGATGTGGAATCTGGGTGATTGAATAGAGGTGGAGATTTCAACTATTATTAACCAGACTTCTTTTCTCTAGGGTTAATTTTCAGAGAAAAAATCATCTGAAGGAAGTCAATAGTGACTATACTTGTTCAACCAAAATATAACACTAAGCATATCTTTAGAGATCGGGAGATTATCTCAAGAATAAAACATATTCAGACTGTAAGAAGGACTGGTAGGAGGAGAACAATCTGTCACTTTCCGTTACAAGTCGATTTTAGCCATTTGTATATACTATCGGGAACACTAGAAAAAGTAAAACCTTTTTGGATGGCAATCCATTATGAAGCCTTTCCAAAATTTAAACAACTACTTCCCATAGGACTACTGCCATTTTTGTCTGTTTCTTCCACATTTCAGAGTTTGATGCATTGCACATACTAAATGATCAGTAGGTGTTGAATGGATGGTTGAACCTTGATACACACATCAGCCTTATAGTTTCCATTTACCCTTCCACTATTCTTCAACCTTATTCACCCTGTCTGCTGGCTTCCAGTTGGCTCAGCCAATAAGACATCTAACCATGGAATTAAAAAGGTCAAGGCATCTGCTCCCCCAGCTCTTATTTTCTTTATCCAGGTCACACTTTGGTAGCAGCTGTGTCCCACCACCCAAATTCACAGTTCTTAAAGGGGTGTCGATCCCCTACAGTTACATTCTTGCCAGATTCTAGTAGTCACTCCTTCTCTTGTCTCTTCAGACCTAGGAAAGGAAACTGCTTCCTGCTCTTACAAATCCTGCCCTACCCATTCAGGCTGCTATAACAAAGTGCCATAGACAGGTAGCTTACAAATAACAGAAACTTGTTCTCACAGTTATGTAGGCTTAAAGTCCAAGATCAGGGATCCTTGTGGTGAGATTTCAGGCAAAGGAACTCTTCCCAGGCTGGAGATTGCTGTCTTATTGTATCCACACATGTCAGAATGAAACGAAGGGTTTCTTTTAGAAGGTCACTGATAACATTTATGAGGACTACACCTTTGTGATCTAATCACTTTCTACAGGCCCCACTTCCAAATACCATTTCATTGGAAGTTAGGATTTTAATAGGAATGTTGGGAGGACACAAACATTTCACCCCATGACATACCTATATGCTTCACCACCTTTCCTTAATCCATATCTCTGTAAGTAGTCCTTTTTCACTTTTTTTTTTCTTTTGCAGTGCTAGATGCTGAACCCAGGGCCTCATGCACGCTAGGCAAACACTCTACTACTGAGCTACCCCGCCGAGCCATTTTTATTTTATTTTGAGACAGGGTCTCACTAAATGGCCCAGGCTGGCCTCAGGCTTGAGATTTTCAGTCTCGGTCTCCAGAGTAGCTGGGATTATGGGTGTGTGCTGCCTTGCCTAGCTTAAATAATTCTTTCTATTTTTCTCTTGGGTTAAAAAAAATGTTTTATAATGCATTATAATTATACATAATTTTGGGGATTCATTTTGCCTTAATAATACGTGAATGGAATGTAATATGCTCCACTTCAATTCCCAGTGCTTCCTCTTTTCCTCTCCTCTTCACTCTCCCTGTTCTTCTCCCTCTACTCTACTGGTCTTCCTTCTATTTATTTATAGTTTTATTTTTAAATTTGAGCTTTCTAGTTGTAGATAAATATGAAATTCACTGTGGTATATCCATATATGTACAAGGTGTAATTTGGTTCATTTCATTCTTGATGATGATTCTTTTTTATTCTTTCTCAAACTTTGACAGCTGCAACATGTACTTCATGTTCTTAGTCCAGTAAATCCAGTAAATAAATATTTTTTCTTTTATTTATTTACTTTTTATTTGTTACTTTTAGATATACATGACAGTAGAATGAATTTTGACATAGTATACATACATGAAGTATAGATTATTCTAAGTAGGATTCCAGTCTTGTGGTTATACATGATGTGGAGTTTCACTGGTGGTATATTCATATATAAACATAGGAAAGTTATGTCTGATTTATTCTATTGTTTTTCCTATTCCCATCTCCCCTCACTTCCCTTCACTCCCTTTTGTCTAATCCAATGAACTTCTATTCTTCCCCTCACCCCTTTTTGTGTGTAAGAATACACATATCAGAGAGAATATTCAATCTTTGTTTTAGGGGGATTAGCTTACTTCACTTAGCATGATAGTCTTCAGATCCATCCATTTACCAACAAAAGTCATTAAGTCATTCTTTATAAGTATGAATAACATTCCATTGTGTATATATAGCACATTTTCTTTATCCATTCCTCTATTGAAGGGCACCTCGGTTGGTTCCATAGCTTAGCTATTGTGGTTGAGCTGCTATAAACATTGACAATACAATAAATATTTACAAAACCAGGCATTGTGCAAAGTCATGAGGAACAATGAAGATTCAGTCTTCAGATGCAATGCAAATAATTATATGTTAATTATACCGATCACTTTTATTAATTATATAGTGATGTAAAATATTAAAATAGAATGACTGGTAAACACAGGGCAGGCAACTTTCAAATTTGTTTTTCTTTCCCAGGATGTCATGGACTTTGGAGCCAGGAAACTATTTGGAATCAAATCTTGGCTCTGCCGCTTCCTTAAGCAAGCTATTTGGATCTCTGTGCATCACATCTAAAAAATGAGGATAAAAGAATCCTGATGAAAATATCAGCAAAAACATTTTATGTAGGTCATGCTATGTGCATATTAACTGTTGTTGGATGGTGGGCGAGAGTGGAGGGAACTAATATAACCATTATGAAATCCTTTCTGAGTTAGGCTTGTTCTGGATTGACTTCCTCTGATGTGAAGAATTCCATGTAGCCTGCAAAATCTCTTGAAGTTCTGCCAGTCAAATGTCTCTATCATGATTTATAGAACCCAAAGTTGATCCTAATTGGTTATAACACTACGAAACGTATAACAAGATTTAATATTAAGAACTCTTCAAAAGCTAAGTCATAGGTGGCTCAAAGAAAGAGGAGATGATATTGATGGGGAAGAGGTTAATAGATACTTTGTAAAGGTGAGTGTTCCAGAAGGAGCATGAAAAATCAGTAGGCTGTAGAGGAGGGGGAAGGAAAGCACATGTCTGTCCTCTTAGAAACCATTTTTATTTACCAGATTGTGCTTGTATTTTGTTTATACCGGGTACACTTTCTAAAAGCACTTAATCTTCCCAAGGCCAGCACTAATAGGCACTGATATTGTCTATTCTGGAAGAAAAAAAGGAAGGAAGCCAAATAAAGTTATATAACCATGGCACAAATGTAAATGCTTTGTGCTACATTTTGCAAAAATTCCATTAAACACTGTAAGGTCACATCAATTAGGATGTACACGTGTGTGTAACCCATCTGCCAGCCCTTCTTGCCCTCCTTCTGAGTCAACTTTTTCCCGTTAATTTAGAGAAGAGATTTGTCTCATACCTGATCTGAGCTGCTTCTCTCTGTCTCTGTGAGGTTCCCTATGGGCCATTATCCACCTTATTGCTAGCAGCTTCCAGGACACAGACTACTGTCCCCTTGGAATGATGTTGCTACACCTGTGGTTGTAGCAAAAAGGTGAGAATGGATGGAATTTTTGTTGCTTTTTTTCCCCCCTATAACCATCCCACAGGGTTGTTCTGGCAAACTGATTTATAGCAAAGAATTAGAGTTTTCTTCTTTAAAGCACAACTTGCAATTAAATATTTTACTCCTTGATTATAGTCTTCTGACAACTCCACCACTGAAAATTTTCACCCATCTTATTCCTTGATTTTTCTCTCCTCCCTCTCCAATCCAAGCCCTCTGCCCTTTTTGATTCACCCAGTATGTTTGTTCATTCTTATGCAGATCAATTTATTCATCTTTTTGTTTCATCATTCTTTTCAAAATACATGCCCTAGAATTGCCCTAGAGTCTCTCCTTCTGCCCTCAAACTGTTCATCAAGGTATTTGCTTTAAAAAAAAAAAAAGAAAGAAAAAGAAAACCAGACATTTTCTCTAGCACCAGGTGCTAAATTGTCAACAAATGTGATAAGATGGAGTAGAATCCTCACAGGAAAACTGTAAATAAATATAAAAGAGCTAGCAAAGCTACATACAGGAGCCTAGGGTTGTGGCTCAGCAGTAGAGCGGGGCCCTGGGTTCCATCCTTAGCACCACATAAAAGTAAATAGTTAAAATTAAGGAAACTTAATTCCCACTATAATAATTACTTCAGGACCTTTGGTTCTAATTCCTGGGCTCTTCTCCTCCACTCCTGTGTCCCTTCTGCCTCTGCCTCTCAACCCTCAAAGCATGTGGCCTTCTCCCCACCTCCTCACCCTTCCCTCTGTTCTTTAAAAAAAAAAAAAGATACATAGAGTAGCAAAGTGGAAGCCTTCTGTGTTTAGCCATACTAAATGATAAATGTTTGAAGTTGGATCCCCTAGAAACAGAGTTGAGGTGGGGCTTCCAGTGTGACTATGTCACCGAGACAATGCCTCATTGAAGCTGTAGAGGAGTAAGGAAAGCAGAATGGAGCTGGGGAAAGCCAGGCAAAGGTGGGGGATCTGTCAAACTGTAGCCCTTGGCTGATCCCACAGGGAGCTCTGGAGCAAGAATAACACAACAGAATTATCCTAACTCAAGACTAGAGGACCAAGTTGCTGTACCCACATGTCAATCAAACATTGACTGTGGGTTGCTTTGAGGGGAGGGTGTTAACTTCCTCAGTATTTCCAAGAAAGACAGCTCTTGTTGGCACAGAACAATTCTCAGGAGAAGGGTGAAATGTATTGTTATTAATTAGCATGCAAAACAGCTGGGGGAGGGTGCCCAGGCCTGATGAAGAGGATGGGAGAGGAGCAACTATGGCATCTACTGCAATGCCTAGTGCTGTGCAAAATGTACATCCAAGTCCCCTGGTCTGTAGAACTGGCCAGACTCAGGAAAAGCTTAATCAAACATCAAACTGCATTCCATCAAAGTCATTTTCTTCTCTATATTTTTTTCACTTCATAAATCAATTCAAAATTTCTCCCCCTTTACATTTTTAGCATATTTCATATTTTTATTTGATTGTAGCTCAATAAACTTAAGTGCACTTTTCTCAACTTGGTGTTTAGTTCCACAATAGGTACAGTCAGAGTTGAGCTACTGAATTCTAATAGAAAAATACTAGCTTGATTGGCTGGATTGCTTGCTGATAGATGGATCCAAATCTTAGCTGGAGAATCATACATCTACAAAAATTGTATTGCTCTTGCAAAAGAAGTAGAGCCTTTATTCATTTAATATATTATATAGGTTTTTCCTAGGCAAATAGTCATCTGACAATTTCATATTAAATAACTCCAAAACACAATAGCTTTCTCTAACAAACAAGAATGAAAAAAAAGATTTGCACGATTATACTATTTGGCATTAGAGCCAAGATTTGTCAGTTGCAAAAACAATAAAACTAATTTTACTAAAAAGAAGAATTTCAAGGATTCAGAAACCACAGACTCCAAGGACAGTGAATGACCAAAGAGCTAGAATTTCACTCCCATTTTTTTTTTTTTTTTTACAGACTGGTCCAATCATCATAGTCTCTCAATCTTTCTTTAGTTCCTCCCCTTGCACATGGCTGTGGAAACCAATGCCACATTAGACCATCAGTGACTGAAACATTACTTCAGGCCCTTTGGTTCTAATTCCAAGCAGGGGAATCTTATTGGGTGAGGAGACTATTTCTAGATCACTGAACTCTGGACAGGGTAGAAAAGTCCTGTCATCTCCTATTTACTCAGCAGAAGTAGAACAAGGTTTAAACTAGAAATTAAATTGGGTTTGATAGATAGACCAATACTTATGGCACATAGTTTACATAAGAGACATGTATTCACCTCCTGCAACTGAATATTTTGTGTTGACCTCCTAAGGCCAATGGAAAGTGTGTTCTGTTATAGTCTGAGGCCTGGACCACAATAAAACTCTTGAACAAATGTGCCTGTTACTTAATTTACCTTAAATATATGCTTAGGTCAGTCTACACAAAATCTGTGTGAGGAGCAAATAAGTGATAAAGAAGATATCTGGAAGAAGTTTTAGCATTGGACTATTTCTGTTTAGTGACACAGATGGTATCAAAAAGTTAGAGGGGAAAGCATTATTTTCTTCATTTTTGTTTTAGGTCATAGAGATTGAAACTAAAGATGACAGGTTTTTCTCTAATCAGGGCTTCTTGGTCCCATCCAGCTTTTGGAAACCCCTAGATGGTGCCTGACTCATGGATAACCTTATGGATACGGAGGAACAATGTTGTATTTAGTATTAGATGCAGTGTAATTATAGAGGTTTTTGGAAGGGCATGACTACTCCCAAAGGTCTCTTGCAAACACTAATAACAATGCCTGAAATTTCATCAGTAAAGATGCACCTCTGTCCAGATGGGATTCTAACTTCTATTACCCACTAAAAGGAGCGGCACACCTTGGAAAATGGCAGATCCAAGGCAGAAGAAGAAAAGTCCAATGTGAACCTGGGTAACTTGCTACTTCACAAAACAAAGTCTTCAAAAATTGTTTAGCTCACATCAATGGGACATTAGAGTTGATTTATAGAGAATTTCACTGGCCAAATTTGAAATAATTTGAGCATTAACAGGAATAATGATGATAAATACAACAATCATGCCTATAGTTATACTTAGAAGAAAAGCTTAAAAATCAAAATGAAGGTAATACATGTAGATGAAATGGTAGCAGAAAGAAATTACCATTTGGAAACTTAATTCCCCGTATAATAATTGTTGAGACAAGAATCCTCTGCAGAGTCTAAAACCAGACATTGATTGTGAATATTCAGTCCTAAAACCTGCACTCACAGACTACCTACTAATAAAAAATGGAACCATCAAGTGATCAAATTTATAATTATCCATAGTTAGGCAACTTTGCATTATATTATGTGCTCCTTGGTGTGATACGTGATAAAATATGAATGTTTTTGTCCAGATGTTTACCTGAAGTTGACCAAACTTAAAGTTACTAAAAAACACAAAGAAGAGTGGAAAAAGCTAAATTAGCCCAGGAAGAATCTTTCTAGTTATCAACTATTAGTTTCTTCATGTCATAGAAGAGTTAAAAAAAAAAATGGGAGGACAGCTCTTGATTAAAAATAACCAGGGACATAGCAAACAATTGAAATGTGTGTGCCTTGCCTGAATCCCAAATTTTAAAAGAAAATTATAGATGGCATTGTGAGAACATTTAAATATGGACTGATTATTAGATTATATTATATTACTGTCAACTTTCTTAGAATTAACAACTATGTAAGATAATACCTTATTACTAGGTGGCTCATGATGAAGGATTTAGGTGTGTGAATCATATGTCTCTTATGATTTGGGGAAAAAACATATATATGAGAAGTAGGGAAGCAGGAAAAAGGGATAAAAAGAGAGACAAAGAATGTGGCAAAATGTTAACAATTGATGAACCCGACATTGAGTATACAGAATATTCATGGCACAATTTTTTTCAATTTTGTTATAGTTTTGAAAGTTTTAAAAATAAATAATTTGGGGCCTGGATTTCCTATCTTTTCTCCTGCTAAAAACCAATTTCTATCAATTCCTCTTCCACTCTTCCTATAAATTTTTACTTCTAACTTCTCTCTTACTCCTTCATAAACATCACATCCCGTATCATTTTTGTTTTCTCTTTATCCATCATTTGAAATTGTAAACCCTTTTAGCAAATTTAGTATTTATATTGTAGACAATAATTGAATTCATCACTTTTTATGGTGAGAAAACTATAGATGTCTTAATAGGAGCTATTAGGATTAAGGCTATATATTGTTTGCATTGGGTGTTGTTAATATTGGTCTCCCCCTTAAAGGCAAGGTACTGGAAGCCTTCAGGAACACTGTAAGTCTACAGGGTAGAATCTGTACTGCCTCAGATCCATTTTGTTAGATGAAAAAATACACAAACAACGTGAAAAAAACAAGGGAAAAATGTGCCCCAAACAATTCAAGATGTTCCAATAATAGAAACCACAGACAACACAGTAGAAGAAATATCAGAGAAGGAGTTTAGAATGCACATAGTTAAACTGATCTGTGAAGTAAAGGATGGTATAAGGAGTGAAATCAAAGAAAAAATACAGGAATAGAAGGATCACTTTGGTAAAGAGGTAGAGATTTTGAAAAAAAAAAAAGCAAGCAGAAGTTCTTGAAATGAAGGAATCAATAAACAAAATTATAATTTCAATAGAAAGCATCACCAACAGACTAGACCAAGTGGAAGACAGAACTTTAGGCAACGAAGACAAAATATATAATCTTGAAAATAAGTTTGACCATGCAAAGAAGATGGTAAGAATCCATAAACAGAACTTCCAAGAATTAGGGGATAGCATGAAAAGACCAAATTTAAGATTTATCGGGGTAGATGAAGGAGCAAAGGTACAAACCAAAGGAATGCACGATCTTTTCAATGATATAATATCAGAAAATTACCCAAACCTAAAGAATGAAATGAAAAATCAAATACAAGAGGCTGACAGGACCCCAAATGTACAAAATTACAGCAGATTCACACCAAGACACATTATAATGAGAATGACTAACATACAGAATAAGGATAAAATCTTAAAGGCTATGAGAGAAAAAAAATCAAATTATGTAGAGTGGGAAAACAATTTGAATCTTAACTGATTTTTCTACACAGACCCGCAAAGCTGGGAGGTCCTGGAATAATATATTTTAAGCTCTGAAAGAAAATGGATGCCAACCAAGAATTTTATATCCAGCAAAATTAAGCTTCAGATTTGAAGATGAAATAAAAGCCTTCCATGATAAACAAAAGTTAAAAGAATTCACAACTAGAAAGCCTGCACTACAGAACATTCTCAACAAAATATTCATAAGGATGAAGTGAAAACCAGCAAAGGGAGGAACTGCACTAAAGAAATAGTCAATAAAAGGAGAAACTAAGTTGAATTAAAAATCAGAAATAAACCAAAATGACCAGGAACACAGATCATATCTCAATAACAATCTTGAATGTTAATGGCCTAAACTCATCAATCAAAAGACATAGATTAGCAGATCAGATTAAAAAACAAGATCTAACAATATGCTATCTCCAAGAGACTCATCTTATAGGCAAAGACTTCCACAGACTGAAGGTGAAAGGGTGGGAAAAAACATATCACTAATACAGATCACATAAACAAGCAGGGGTTTCCATCCTTGTATCAGATAAAGTGGACTTGAAGCCAAAGTCAATCAGAAGGAACAAAGGACATTTCATATTGCTAAAGGGAATTATACATCAGCAAGACTTAACAATTGTAGATATTTGTGCCCCCCAAAATGGAGGATCTGTGTACAACAAACAAACCCTTTTCCATTTCAAGAATCAAATAGACCACAACACAATAATAACACACCTTTCTCACTACTGGATAGATCCTCCAAACAAAAACTAAACAAAGAAAATACAGAACTAAATAATGCAATCAATAATTTAGACTTAACAGACATATATAGAATATTCCATCCATCAATGAGTGAATATTTTCTTCTCAGCAACACAACACATGGATCCTTCTCTGAAATATACCATATATTATGCCACAAAGCAACTCTTAGCAAATACAAAAAAAATTGAGATAATACCCTATTCTGTCACATCATAACGGAATGAAATTAGAAATCAATGACAAAATAAAAAATAGAAGCTACTCTAACACTAGAACTAAATAATACACTATTGAATGACAAGTGGATAGCAGAAGAAATCAAGGATGAAATTTTTAAAAAAAAGTAACTAGAGGTAATTGAGAATAGTGAAACAACACTCAAAATGTCTGGGACACTATGAAGGCAGTACTAATTGAAAAGTTCATTGCATTGAACTCATTCATTAAAAGAATAAATGACCTAACATTATATCTCAAAACCCTAGAAAAAAGAACAAATCAAACACCAAAACTAGTAGAAGACAGGAAATAGTTAAAATCAGAGCTGAAATCAATGAAATTGAAACAAAAGAAACAACTGAAAAAATTGACAAAACAAAAAGTTGGTTCTTTAAAAAAAATAAATAAAATTGATAAACCCCTAGCAACAATGACAGAGTGAAAAAGATAAAACTCGAATTACTAAAATACATGATAAAAAAGGAAACATCGCAATGGGCACTACTGAAATGAAGAAGATAATCAGAAAAAATATTGAAAATATTTATATATTTTGAAAATTTATACTGCAATAAAACAGAAATCTTGAAGACATCAACAAATTTCTAAATACATGTGTACTTCCCAAACTGAATCAAGAGGACATACATGATATAAACATATCTATTTCAAGTAATGTAATAGAAAACACCATCAAAAGCCTACCAATTATTAAGAAGAGCCCAGGACCAGACAGATTCTCGGTCGAGTTTTACAAGACCTTCAAAGAAGAATTAACACCAATACTCCTCAAAGTATTCCATGAAATAGAAAAGGAAGTAACCCTTCCAAACTCATTCTATGAGGCTAATATCACCCTGATACCAAAACCAAAGACACATCAAGGAAAGAAAACTTTAAACCAATATCCCTGATAAACATTGATGCAAAAATTCTCAATAAAATTCTGGCAAATCACTTACAAAAACATATTTAAAAGATAGGGCACCACGATCAATCGGGATTCATCTCAGGAATGCAGGGTTGGTTCAACATACAGAAATCAATAAATGTAATTCATCACATCAATAGACTTAAGGACAAGAATCATATGATTATCTCAATAGATGCAGAAAAAGCATTTGACAAAATATAGCACCCTTTCATGTTCAAGACATAGAAAAACTAGGGATAGTAGGAACATACCTCAACACTGTAAAAGCTATTTATGTTAAACCCAAGGTCAACATCATTCTAAATGGAGAAAAATTGGAAGCATTCCCTCTAAAAACTGGAACAAGACAGGATGCCCTCTTTCACCATTTCTATCAACATTGTCCTTGAAACTCTAGCCAGAGCAATTAGACGAAAGAAATTAAAGGGATACAAATAGGAAAAGTAGAATTCAAACTATCATTATTTGCTGATGACTTGATTTTATATTTAGAAGATTCAAAAAATTCCACTGGAAAACTTCTAAAAATAATAAATGAATTCAACTAAGTATCAGGATATAAAATTAACACCCACAAATCAAATACATTCTAATACATCAGTGATGAATCTACTAAAAGACAAATTAGGAAAACTACCTCATTTATAGTAGCCTCAAAAAAAAAAAACGGGAAATCAATCTAACAAACAGGTGAAAGATTGCTACAGTGAAAGCTATAGAACATTAAAGAATAAAGTTGAAGAAGACCTTAGAATATGGAAAGAGCTCCCATATTCCTAGATAGGCAGAAGTAATACTGTTAAAATGGCCATACTGTCAAAAGCACTAAACAGATTTAATGCAATTCCTTTTAAAATCCCAATGACATTCTTCATAGAAATATAAAAAGCAATCATGAAATTCATTTGGAAAAATAGTAGACCCAGAATAACCAAAGCAATCCTTAGTAAGAAGAGTGATGCAGGAGGCATCACAATACAAGATCTTAAACTACACTACAAAGCCAGAGTAACAAAATAGCATGGTATTGGCACAAAAATACACACATAGATCAATGGTACAGAATAGAAGACACAGAGACAAACCTACATAAAGACAGTTATCTCATACTAGACCAAGGTTCCAAAGACATTCAGTGGAGAAAAAAATAGCCTATTCAACAAATGGTGGTGCTAGGAAAATTAGAAATCCACATGTAGCAAAATGAAATTAAACCCCTATCTCTCATCCTGCATGAAACTTCACTCAAAGTGGATCAAAATCTTAGGCATTAGAATAGAGACCCTGCGCCTGCTAGAAGAAAAAGTAGGCCCAAATCTTGACCCTGTCAGCATAGGATCTGACTTCCTTAACAACACTCCTAAAGGACAAGAAGCAATATCAAGAATCAATAAATGGGATAGAAGCTATCCTCACATGACAGAAGAGATAGAAGGGCAACTCTCTGAAATCTCCTCTATAAGGGTATTAATTCCATTCCTAAGGATTGAGCCCTCCTGGCCTAGTCACCTACCAAAGGCCCCAACTATTGATACCATCACCTTGTGGTTTAAGTTCTAACCTTATGAATTTTGAGAAATACATAAATTCAAACCTTAGCAGGAAGAAACCATTACTTTATTTATAACAACTCCTAGAGGCCACCCACACTCCTTAATGCACAAAGCCCCCTTTCTACAGGTTGAAAGCCAGGAATATAGCCTCTCTGAATCTGCTTCATTGACACATCATCTTCTGTCTCTCTCTTCTGACTCCCTATTCTGCTTCTAAGAACCTCTGTGATTATATTAGACTCAATGAAATAATACAGGATAATATTCCTATTAAGGTACACAACCTTAATTCTATCCACAATTTTTTTTTTAAAGAGAGAGAGAGAGAGAGAGAGAGAAGAGAGAAAGAGAATTTTTTTTTAATATTTATTTTTTAGTTTTCGGCGGACACAACATCTTTGTTTGTATGTGGTGCTGAGGATCGAACCCGGGCCGCACGCACGCCAGGCGAGCGCGCTACTGCTTGAGCCACATCCCCAGCCCCTCTATCCACAATTTTAATTCCCATTTTCAATTTAATTAACACAGTCACAGATTACAGGAATTAGGACATGGACATCTTTGGAGGAAAGAGAATTAAAGTTAGGGATAGCCATTTGACTCATTATGGTCAAGGAAATGGTAAATGAAAGTAATATTTGCCACTTTTTAGCAGAAACTTTAGAAGTACACTACAGTGGTCATTGAAGCATTTGTTGATATAAAAATCTCAGTTTTCTGGGTTTCTGAGCAAATACTATGATCAAAGACCCACTGCCAATCTTCAACAGATGTGTGATTTGGGAAGAATATTTTTTTGCTTTAAATCACTGAGATTAGTCTTTATTTAGTTACAACAGCATCAACTAGCCTCTCCTGATAACTATGTCTTTCAATATGAACACTCTGAAGTAATATCTAAATTGTATTTTATTTGCATTTCTCTAATGAACTATTGATGTTGAGCAATTGAGCAATTTCCTTTTTTTTAATGCTGAAGAGTAAACCCAGACAAAGACTATATTTTTAATGTTATGGAATTTTCTAGCATTTTTTTAAATTATCCTTTTTGTGTTTTGCAGTAGGGGGAATCATTGAACCCAGAGTCTTGCATGTGCTAGGCAAGTACTTTACCACAGAACTACATCCCCAGCTCTTTTTATTTTTATTTTGAGACAGTATCTCACTAAATTTCTTAGGATTAACTCCAATATATAATCCTCCTGCTTCAGCCTCCTGAGTAGCTGGGATTATAGTTGTGTGCCACCATGCCCAGCTGTCTTTTTGTTTTAATGTAGACTGTATAACCTGAACCCCATGGAATGTTTTGAGTTTTCTATTGTACCCTATGTTGTAGGGGAAAATGTCCACAGATTCAGCCTTTCAAAATACTACTCTTGCTAGGTGCACATGCCTGTAATCCCAGTGGTTCGGGAGGTTGAGGTAGGAGGATCATGAATTCAAAGCCAGCCTCAGCAAAAGCAAGGCTCTAAGCAACTCAGTGAGACCCTGTCTCTAAATAAAATACAAAACAGAGCTGGGGATGTGGCTAAGTGGCTAAGTGCCCCTGAGTTCAATTTCCAGTACCCCTCTCCTCCACAAAAATACTACTCTTGTGATTTACTGTTGACCCTCATACAGAAAAAAAAAGGAGTGATCAATCATCAGCCAGATGTCAGAGACTGTCATTCTTTGGAATTTGCCATATGAATTTTAAAGATTCTCCTCTATGTAAGAGTGAAATGTAAAATTCTCCCATGAATACCTTCCATGAATAGCTTCCAGTCATACATGGAAAGGAAGGCATTACATTTACAAGTAAATAAATATATAAGATGTAATTTTAAAAGTAGGGAAATCACAGCAAACTGATTTAAATATGTAACTCCAAAAATACAAAGTATCTGTTCAGAGGATGACTGGGAATGACATTGAAGATCTGTTATGGACTACCAGCTATTATTCAATGACTAAAACAAGAATAGTATCTTTGTTAGTTACAAGTTAACTTTTAAAATTCTACTTATGGCAGACAGATTGCTAGGGTTCAGCGCCTGGGTGCTTCTTAGAACCTGAGCTTATCGGAGCGAACACCGAGCGCGGGGCGGCCGAGTTCCGGCTCCCGGAACCGTTCCGCGGAGCCTGCGGAGGCTGCTTCTCGGACCCTGCTCCTATCAGAGCATACAACAAGCACTAAGCAGCCGAATTCCGGCCCCCGGAACTGAGCCCGCGGGGACTGCTTCTTGGAGCTTACACTTATAGGAGCTTACACCGAGCACGGAGCGGCCGAGTTCCGGCTCCCGGAACTTCCCTAGACCGGGGCTAGGAGCCCGCGGAAACTGCTTCTCCGTACGGGTCCTGCTGACGGCCGGTCAGGACTCACCCGTTGCTTTGGTTGCCCGGCAAGAGGAACGAAATGCTGCCATTCGCATAGGACACCAACATGGCAGAGATCTGATGTCAGCAGAAAGCGGCAGAGGAGAGAACTTCATCAATTCCAGCGGTGACATAAGCAGTTGGTCTCCTGGTAGGGGGGGTGAGGCACAGACACCCGAGTCTCCTCAATTTGTCGTTGAGCCAGAGGGGAGAAGCCGGGCCGCTGCCAGCGCCCGGAGCAGGCCCAGCGGCTCGCCAGCGTGGTGACCGTGTGGCCCCAATTGGAGAGGAGGCGGAGCGGAGCCACCACTCGCACCCGCAAGGTGGGCAGACCCGCGACCCAGTGGTACATGGGCGTGGTAGGAGGGGCAGGGCAGAGCCGCCGTTCGCGCTTGCAAGGTAAACAGACCTGTGACAGCCGGGCAGGTCAGGCCCAGTGGCCTGCCAGTGCGCTACACATGTCACCCCAACTGGAATAGGGGCAGAGCAGATCCTTCTCCCACGCCCGGATCAGGCCCTGCCAGTGTGGTGGTCACGTGACCCTAATTGGAGTGGGGGCGGAGTGGGGGCAGAGCGGAACCTCCACTCGCGCCCGCAGGGTGAGCAGACCAGTGATCAAACTGCAGATCAGACCCAGGGGTCTGCAGGCGTGGTAGGAGGGGCAGGGCAGATCCGCCGCCCGCGCCTCCAAGGTAGGCAGACCTACAACAGACCGG
>NW_025999990.1:4419037-4422926 GCF_001458135.2 Marmota marmota marmota | reverse complement strand
ATATATATATATATATATATATATATATATATATATATATATATATAAAACATTTTCTTTATCCATTTATACATGGACAGACATCTAGACTATTCATAGTTTGGGTATTGTGAATTGTACTGCTATAAATATGGCTATGTGTGTATCATTATGATGTGAATTTAATTCTTTAATCCTTTAGGATAAATACCGAGGAATGGCATAACTGGGTCTATGGTGGTTCCATTCCTAGTCTTTTGAGGAATCTCCTCTGTGATTGTACAAATTATACTGATTTACAGTCCCACTAAGAGTGTGTTTCTTTTCCTCCACATCCTCTCCAGCATTTTTTCATTTGTATTCTTGATGGCTGCCATTCTAACTAGAGTGAGAAAAATCTCACTATAGTTTTGATTTTCATTTCCCTAATTGCTAAAGATATTGAATATTTTTTGATATATTTGTTGCCCATTTGTATATCTTCTTTCGAGAAGTGTCTGGTTAGTTAATTTGCACATTTATTTATTGGGTAAATTGTCTTTTGGTATTTTTTTGAGTTCGTTATTGTGGATATTAATCCCATCGGAAGAGGGACTAGCAACTTTTTCTTCCATGCTGTAGGCTTTCTTTTCATACTCTTAATTATGTCCTTTGCTATGCAGAAGCTTTTTAATTTTTTGCCATCATATTTGTCATTTCTTGGTATTCTTTCCTAAGCTTTATGAGTTCAATTGAGGAAGTCATTGCCTGTGTTTCTATATTGGAGTGTTGACCCTATGTTTTCTTCTAGAAGCTGAAGTTTCTGATCTAAATCCCATATCTTTAATCAGTTTTGAGTTGATTTTTGTGCAGGGTGAGACATAAAGGTCTAGTTTTATTCTTCTACATATGGATATTCAATTTGCCCAGCACCATTTTGTTTAAAGGCTGTTTATTTCTCCAACCTAAGTTTCTGGCCCCTTTGTCAATGATCAGATGACTGTATTAGTGTGGATATTTCTCTGTGTCTCCTATTCTTTACCATTGGTCTCTGTGTCTGTTTTTATGCCAGTACCATGCAGTTTTTGTTAATATAGTTCTGTAATATAATTTGAAGTCAGGTATTAGTGATGCCTCCACTATTAATTTTTTGCCTTGGAATTGCTTTGCCTATTCTGTGTATTTTATATTTCCAAATGAATTTTAGGAATTTCACATTCTATAAAGAATTTCATTAGTATTTTGCACTGGAGATTACATTAAATCTATACATTGTTTTTCATAATATGGCCATTTTAACAATAACAATCCTGCTTATCTATGAACATGAGAGGTTTTTGCATCTTCTTGGGTTTCTTTAATTTCTTTCTTTAGTGTTCTGTAGTTTTCATTGTAGAGGTCTTTCACTTGCTTGGTTAGATTTATTCTAGTTTTTTTGTGGGTGAGGTTGTTTTGTTTTATTTCTTATTTTAGGCTATTGTGAATGGGATTGTTTTCCTGACTTCTTTACCAGCAGAGTCATTATGGGAGTATAGGAAAGCTATTGATTTTCATATGTTGATTTTGTAACATGCTAAACATGCTACTTAGATGAATTTGTTAGCTCTGATCAATTTTTTTTTGTATCTTCTAAGTATAGGATCATATCCTCTTCAAACAGTGATAATCTGACTTCTTTCTTTCCTACTTTTAAATCTTTTATTTATTTATCTTGCCTAATTGTCCTGGCTAGAATTTCTAATACTATATTGAATAGGAGTGTTCAGAATGGATATATATGTCTTGTACTGAATTTTAAAGGACATGCTTCCAGTTTTTCTCATTCGCAATAATATTGGCTTTGGGTTTTTCATATAAAGCTTTATTATGTTGGGGTAGGTTACTTCTATTCCTAGGTTTTTAAAAATGTTTTTAACATTAATGGGTGTGGAATTTTGTTTAATAAATTTTGCCTTTATTGAGATGGCTGTACAATTTTTTTCCTCAATTTTTTTGTGTGTGTTGAATTACCTTTATTGTGTATGTTAAACCACGTTTGCAAATCTGTAATAAAACCCACTTGGTCATGGTATGCAATCTTCTTAATATATTGTTGAATATTGTTTGCTAATATTTTATTAAGGATTTTTGCATCTAAGTTCAACAGGGATATTGGTCTGTAATTTTCTTTCCTTGACATGTCCTTTTTAAATTTTGGTATGAGTGTGATATGGCTTCATGGAATGAATTTGTAAGTATTCCACCTCTTTCCATTTTATGGAATATTTTGAGAAACATTGGACTTAGTTCTTCTTTAAATGTCTGGTAAATTTCAACTGAGAATCCATCTGGTCCTAGGCTTCTGTTTGTTGGAAGGCTTTTTATTACTGCTTTGATCTCATTGGTCTGTTTAGATTTTCTATGTTCTCTTGATTCAATTTTGGCAAGTCCTATATGTTTAGAAACATATCCATTTCTTTTAGATTTTTCAATTTATTGGAGTGTAAGTTTTCAAAATAGTCCCTAATAATCCTCTGGAGTTCTATGATCTCTGTGGTGATTTCTCTTTTTTCATGTCTAATTTTATTAGTTTGGATCTTCAGTATTTTGTTTTGTTTTGTTAGTTTGGCTAGGTTTATCAATCTTATCTTTTCAAAGAACTAACCCTTCATTTTATTTATGTTTTGTATTGTTTTCTATTCTCTACTTCATTGATTTTAGCTCTGATCTCAATTATTTCCTTCCTTTTACTGATTTTGATATTGGTTTGTTCTTATTTTTCAAGTGCCTTGAGATGAAGCAGCAGGTTGTTTATTTGGTATCTTTCTAATTTTCTTATGTATGCACCCATAATTATAAACTTTCCTCTTAAAACTGTCTTCATAGTGTCCTAGAGGCTCTGGTATGTTGTATCACTACTCTCATTTGATTCTAAAAATTTTTAAATTTCTCCTATGATTTTTTTCTCTCACTCATTCATCATTTAAAAAGCTTAATTCCCATGTGTTTAAATAGATTATGTACTTTTTTTGGAGGGTGTGTATTGATTTCTGATTTTTTTCCATGATGATCAGATAAGATGAAAGGAATTATATTAATATTTTGCATTTGCTAAGAGTTGCTTTATGGCCTAAAATATGGTCTATTTTGGAGAAGTTTCCATGAGCAGCTAAGAAAGTGTATTCAGCTATTGTTGGATGGGATATTCAACAGATGCCTGTCAAATTTATTTGACTAATTATGCTTTAGCTATGAAGAGTCTTTAATGAGGGATTAGGAAGATGGCGGCGAGGGGAGTGCATTGCCCCCGTGTGCTGCTTCACTGTGTGGGAGTATGACAAGTCAGGACGGCTAAAGGCTATCTTGTTAGGAATTTCCAGCAATAGTGGGGTGCTCCGGAACCTGGAGGAAGGATTTCCATCGCACGAGGATCGGCTACGGGGACTCAAATGCAAGAGGTTTGTCGCACGGAGGGTAACACTGCTTATTCAGCAAATCGCCCCGCGGCTAGAGTCTGCAGCGCGCGCTGGGAAACGAGGAGATAGCGACGCAGGAATACAGCGCTGCAGTTTCTGCCAGCCGTGTAAGCACCGTACTCAGGGCTGAATTCTGGGTTCGAGACGGGGGAAGGAAGCGGTCCATCTCGGTTCTCCACACCGGTCAGACCACAGAGGAGGCCAGCAGCCACCATGTTGGAAAGCTGACGTCACCATCCCTGTGTTCGACTGACCGCAGCTCATTCAGCCATAGAACAGGTAATTTCAGGCTGCCATTCGCCTGCGGCTTGCAGACAGATTGCTCGGGCTCAGTGCCTGGGTGCTTCTTAGAACCTGCTCTTATCGGAGCGAGCACCGAGAGCGCGGGGCGGCCGAGTTCCGGCTCCCGGAACTGCCCTGGCCCAGGGCTAGGAGCCCGCGGAAACTGCTTCTCGGTCCAGGTCCTGCTGAGGGCC
>NW_025999990.1:4390215-4414885 GCF_001458135.2 Marmota marmota marmota | reverse complement strand
AGAGGAGGGGAGGGGAGGGGAGAGGAGGGGAGGGGGGATGGTGGAGGATGGGAAAGGCAGCGGAGCACAACAGACACTAGTATGGCAATATGTAAATCAATGGATGTGTAACTGATGTGATTCTGCAATCTGTGTATGGGGTGAAGGGGGGAGTTCATAACCCACTTGAATCAAAGTGTGGAATATGATATGTCAAGAAATTTGTAATGTTTTGAACAACCAACAATAAAAAAATTAAAAAAAAAAGAGTCTTTAATGAGTTTACGTCAGGATGACCTATCTACTGGTGAAAGAATTGTGGTGAAATCACCTAGTATTATTATATTGGGGTCTTTCTAAGTCTCTAATTTGAGTAGTGCCTGTTTTATGTAATTAGTTGTACTAATATTTGGGGCATAATATTTACAATCATTATATCTTCTTTTTTATTTTTCTTTTTTCCAGTATGAAGTGACTTTCTTTTTGTCCTTTGACTAATTCTGGCTTGAGGTCTGCTTTGTTGGATATGAGAGTAACTATTGCTGCTTGTTTCCAGGCTCCTATTGCATGAAATGTAAATTTCCATCCTTTCCCTTTCACTCTTTCTTTACTGTGAGGTGAATCTCTTGCAAACAACATACAGTTGGGTCTTGTTTTTCAATCCATTGTTCCAGCCTATGTCTTTTAATCGGAGCATTGAGACTATTACATTAAATATTAGCATAGAGAGATGTTTGTTAAGTCCTGCTATTTTACTTTATTCTTAATATTAATTTGGTCTTGTTTCTCATTTGCTTTGTGACTCTTCAAATTAGATTTGTCCATTTGTGAGGTCTAGAATTTGTTTTTCAGTTTTTCTTCTTTTTATTATTTATTTATTTATTTTTATTGAGTTTTTTTTAAAATAAATGAAAGCAGAATGCATTACAATTCATATTACACATATACAGCAATCAGTTCTTCTTGGTGTAGT
This sequence comes from Marmota marmota marmota, assembly GCF_001458135.2. NCBI lineage: Eukaryota > Metazoa > Chordata > Mammalia > Rodentia > Sciuridae > Marmota > Marmota marmota. The sequence goes on along the minus strand of NW_025999990.1, from coordinate 4,413,933 downwards.
ATTTCCTGAAGTGTTTTCTGTAGTTCCAGTTTAGTTCTCATGACTTCTTTTAATTTCTGCTTATCTTGGAAGATTTTTATTTCTTCTTTAATTTTGAAGGATAGTTTTTCTGGGTATAGCAATCTTGGTTGATAGTTATTTTCTTTTAGGGCTTGAAACTCATCACTCTAAGACCTCCTGGATTTTAGAGTTTGTGCTGAAAAATCAGAAGTAATTCTGATTGGCTAGCCTCTAAATGTGACCTGATGTTTTTCTCTTGAAGTTTTTAAAATTCTATCCCTGTTCTATCCATGTTCAGCATTTTAATTATAATGTGTTGCAGAGAGGTCTTTTTGGTATGTTTTATTTTGTTGTTATTATTAATCCTGTCTATTTGGGGTTCTGAATACCTCCTGTCTGTGTGTCCATCTAAGTCTTCTGGGATATCATGTTGTTGTGAAATTTTTGATGTATTTCTTAGTGAGTTTTGTGGTAGTTTCCCTGAATGTTCTTTGTTGATGGTTAATGTATTTTGATACAATGTATGTTGTATAGAATTTGAGAATTCCACTTTCTGTGTAGGTCTCAAAATGTTGGGTCAATCTTGTGGATCTGGAAATTGTGCTGTATATTGCAGAGTATGTGAGGAACAGCATCTGTGTATCTTCACTTAATTATATATATTTTTAAAGGGATATAGGAATGATATAAATTGAGTGCCTCATAGGTATGTTGTTTATACTCTTTGTGTTAATTCCATTTTTTTGTTGGGGTGGATTTCCTTGAGTGGGACCCCTCCACCAATAATCCCTACTTGGACCTAGCCATTAGTTTTGGGGGTTTGTCTCTTCTATTATTTATATTAAAGTAGCATTGAAGTTTGAGTATTCATATTTTGTGTGTGGATTATGGTGTACTGTCTCTTAGCTGGGTTTAACTCAGCAGAAAAGTATCTAATCTGTGAACTTTTAATGTCTCAGTACATTCCCAGCACCTCAAATAAAATGTCAAAACAAACAACAAAAGCAGAAGCAAACAATATACAGCATTAAAATAAATACCCAGTGTCGATTTTGACTTCTACAATACTAATTACCAAAAAAAAAAAAAAAAACAGGAATGAGAGGATTAACAATTGCTAACAGAAAAACCAATAAATAGCTGTGAATTTGATCCAACATTAAACAGCAGGTGTCAACTACTCCAGCTTCAGTGCTAATAACATTAATGGTGGGAGCAAATAATTATACAAATAAAATAGTTCTAAGAGATAGCAAAAATACACTTTATTAAGAGAAAAGAAAAATGATAAGCAGGTAAAAGTTTAGGATGTTCAAAATGTGAACAGAGAGAAACAAGAAGAAATGTAACAAGTGATGGCTGAAAGGAGAAAAAAATAAATAAAAGAAACAGAGACAGAGGGAGAGAGAGAGAGAGGGAGAGAACAAGAAAAATTGGCTATTAAAGAGAGAAGAAAGTAGAGAGAGGGAAAGAAAAACAAAAACAAACCCAAAAAATAACAAAAATCCCTAACTTTAAAAAGATAGGATAAAGGAAAATAATAATATTTTCAAAAGATGCTAAAAATAAGGAGAAAAGAAACAAATACGTACATGTACATATATCCATGAACAAATCAGCACAGCAAGAACACATATGCACACATACAAAAAAAAAAAAAAACTTAATGAAGAATGAAGAATTGTCTTCACTGGTTGGTCAACACTGTCAAAGAGGATGATAATCACTGCCTTTTCTGTTTCTTCTTTGGGCTCTGTACCCTTAGAGAGAGTAAGGGATGGAGGTTGTTACCCTTCCTCTTTTTGTGTTGCTCACAAAGCTGCCAGCTGGAGTGGCCTATAATTGAAGCGGGTTGAAATAGCTTTTAGCTTCCCCTCTCATCAGTGTAAGGTAGGACAGAATGAGAGGTACTATAGATTGTTGTTTTGTCAGGACAGACCAGATTGATGCACTCCTAGGGTGGGGCTGTTGCAGAGTTCTAAGTGGGGAGTTGTGGCAACCGGGTTTAGTTCTCATCAGATTTTTGGAACTTTGTTGGGTGATATATGCTCTGGAGAGATCACATTAATACATCCCTAAGGCCAGGCAGATGCTAATCTCTGCTGGGACTCTGGATCTCAGGAGCCTCCCGAGAATTTTACTCATAGAGAGAACCAACCTCAGCAGGTCTCTCACACTTCCTTGTCCACAGATAGTGCTTTCCCTGGCTCGGTCCCCAAGTGTAATCACATCTGTCTGTTCTGTTTCCTGACCCTCCAGTTTATCACATGAGCCACCATACGTAAAGGGAAAGTAAGTTGAACTCTCTTCATGTCTCTGATATGACTCCTCCCTGGGTACAATTTTCTCTGTGCCTGTTACACTCATGTTCTGTTAGGTACATTTTAGGCCTAACAGTAGGTGCTTGCTAGGACAGTACAGCAATATTTGCTATGATCTCTAGGTCTCCTGCAGCAGCAAGCTGTAACATGGCCTCTTCACCTCAGTTGAAAAGCACAGAGCACTTTTCAAACAACAGCTCACTCTGTTGCCTCTGGTTCATCTAAGTTCCGATTGCTTTTCTGATCTACAGGTTTTTCCACGCCAAATTTGCTTTCCTCTCTGTTTGTGTCACCCCTCTGTTCTGTGGTGAATTGCCATCACTGCCACAACTGGCTTCACTCCAATGTATTCTCTCCCATGCTTTGTTCAGTGAATTCAAATTTCTGGGCCTCTAAGAGTCTACCACTGTCCAATATTGAATTTTAGTGAATTGTCTCTCACCCACCTCACTTAGAAGCTGTACTGCTGCTCAAATCCCAAGCCATGGAGCAATTGGATATTCAAGGCTTCCTCTAATCTTCCATCGTGAATCTCCTTAACTTGACATTTTAGACCTTGTGTCTATCATCTTATTTGAGTTTGCTATTAAACAAAAATTATAAGAGACCATTGTTTTGGACTGACCTCCTTCAGTAGGCCTCAACAGACCATATGAAGTAAAAATGGAGTCACTCATACTAAAGGGCATATGATTAATCTGAAACTTTAAGGAAACAGATCCCAAACAGACCGGTTTTTCCCGAGAGTCTACCAGTATCAATGCAAAGAAAGTCCTGTCTGCTTTAACCCTTAAAAAAATAAATAAAGGAACAAAACCCAAAAAACTGAAGTAATCTAATGTTAACCAATTTTTTTCTTGTCGTTCTTGTTCTGTTTCCTTGTTCCCATGTTACAAAAGCTACTGTTCTACATCTCCCAGTGGGAGTTCTCATTCTGTTTTGTAGAATAGAAGTTGCCCCTTTCATGAATCATGAATAAAAGGCAATTAGATACATAACAAGACATAATTTTGTCTTTTGACACTACCATTAACTATCCTTTATTTTTTTTCTCCTTTGTTGTTTTCCATTTGGGAGTTTGAATAATTTTTTCTTTGTCTAATAGTTGTACATCATATATATTTTTTTCTTTCAGTGACTGTCTTTCACTTACTACCTATCATCAAGTTTATTTTCCCCTATTAATTTCTTAAACTTATCACCATTTGTAATTTCAACAAAATTCATTTAACACACTCTTGTCTTTGTAGTAGTACCCATCTCATTTCCTGCTTATGATGTTGATATCTAAAATTTTAATTTGTTTTTATAAGTATAATTTAAGTTTTTTCTTTAGTTTTGATTTTCAAAGAAATAATAGACCTTAGCGAGTTGTTTGGTCATTCTCATACTTCTTGTCATAGACATTTCACTCTTTGTCCACAAGTATTTTCAATAAGAATCTTTGTGTGGCACACCTTCTGAGACTCGTATAGGTGATAATATTTTCATTATGTTTGTGAATTTGTTTGACAATTTGGCTAGATAAAATTGTTGTTTTGAAAATTTTCTCTTACAACAACAAATATCACTTCATTACCATTTTGTGCCTTATACTGCTAATGAGAAATTTGATAGGAATATGATTCTTTTCTGTTGATCTAATTTTTTGTCTTAACAGTATTTCTTATTGTTTTTGTTTGTTTTTTCAAACCTAGGACCTCACAAATGCCAGGTAAGCGTTCTACCACTGAGCTACATGCCAGCCCTGTCTGTGATTCTCTTAAATTTCATTGTCATTTCTTTCTCTTCCTCTCCCCTCTCCCCCACCCCCTGCCTCTCTCTTTCTCTCTTCTCCCCACCCTGAACCCATGACCTCGTGCATGCTAGGCAGGTACTTTACCACTAAGCTTTATCCCAAGTGCAGATACCTGGATATTATTACTAGAGGATGAGAGCAAACTGTAGAGTTATCCTCTGTTCTTGGGTGTAATGCCTAAGATTAGAGCAATTACCTCAGTGCAGAAACACAAGTGCAGCAAGGCAGAGATGGTAATTACAGCAAGTTTACTGTAGGGTAAGGAAAAGCAAAAGTGAAGATACAGCTGAAAGAAAAACAGGCAAATCGGCTAGGGGCCAAAATGATTAGACTTTGGGATTTTGTTAGAATAAAGGGTGGAAATTCCTAATGGCAGATTGCCACAACTCTTTGGGCCCAGTGTATTTGTGCAGCTGTTGCCTGTTTGAGGGAAGTTACAAGCCTGTGCTGTGTCAAAACTGAGAGCTATGCCTTGGGTCTTTGATCACTTTGCCCTCTCTGGTCTCTCACCACTAACAGATCATACAATGATCAATTGACTCTTGGAGCAGATTGTGGGCCCATGCTTCATCTCAGGAGTACTGTTTGCCCTGAAACTCCATGGAGGAGGGAGATGGCCTCCCTTTGTGGAATGGGGGGAGTGCTGGTGGTGCCATTCAGAGGGACAGGAGAGTGCCATTCAGATGAGTCAAGGGCACCAGGGAACCACTACCAGTACTCTGCTGCCACCTCAAGGCTTTACCATTTACCGTTGAACCACAGGGAAGAGGAGCATGGGCAATAGACAACTTTGAGGTCCTATCATGAGGGTTTGGAAGGTAATGTTGTCAGGCAGATATTAACCTGTTCTCATTAACACTTTTCCCTATCAGGACGTCAATTCTTCCCTGATTTTGTCCTCAGGGATCCAGAATCAGAGATGAAAGGGCAGATGATAAATGTCCCAAAGCAATCCAAAAGAGATACAAGAGCAGAAATTACAAAGTTTTCTTCAGTTTCTCCTCCCACTGCCACATGTAGTAACCCTCCACCACAAGCTGAACCATTTAACCCCCGCACTGTTTAGGACACACTTCAATCTTCCCAGGGATTTTAAACTGATTAGAATTGTTGTTGGTATAGCACCTGGAATTTTTATTTTCTGCTCAATTCTATAGTTACTCCAGAATTGCTTTGGGGGAGCAGAAATCTGCAACCCATCCTAGTCAGTCATCTGGCAGAAAGCAGCAGCAGACATTTTTTTCCAGCGTTTGATGTATGGGGTCATCATAGGGTCCAAAAATATTGAAGCAACTTGTAAAATCAATAGAATGTACCATAGTATCCACTACTGTCTATGCTCATCAGCAAGGTGCATAATTATTACATATTTTTCCTAATTCAATAGAAAAAGAAGCAAGGCTCACTAGAGATTTGCGTGTCTTTGTTCACTAATGAGGTTGAAATGTTTTCTCCTGTTTATTGAGTAAATAGCTCTCTTCTCATGGAAATTAGCTACCCATGCATGTATTTGCTTATTAGCTATTTAAGGCTTAGAATTTTTCTCATTTATTCAGTCTTCTATAATTTACTTTGATTTATCGTTTCTTCATTTATTTTAATTGGCACTGAAGATTTTTGGTAAAGCATATTGTCAAAGGTCTTTAGAGCATCATAACAGCAATAATAAAAGACATGGTGATACCACAGTGAAAGGATCTCCTCTGAGATCTTGTATGACAAAAAGACCAATTCTTCATTTTTATGTGCAAATGTTATTATTTATGTGCATTTAAATCTGTCAATATTTTACATCTTTATTTTACCTATTGTTTCTAAGCTTGTTATTTTGAATAATATCTTTTTACAGTCTTTGAGCTGCTAAATTATATTTAATTCTGATTTCTAAGTTTTGGTAGTTTATTAGTTAATCTTTTAATCCATCAGAAGTGAATTTGGGGGATGAGTAAAAAAGTTTAAAATGCAAAAATTACAAATCGACTTTCAAAATAGACTTTCTTTGTACCTTTTATCCAGCAAAGTTATTATTACAATGGATGGCATAAGACTATGAATTCAGGCATTACAGGGAAGATAAATACTCTGTTGTCAAAGAAAGATTGCTCAGCCCAAAGAGAATAATGACAGAAAGGAAACTCATAAAATGTCCATATCAAGAGACTGTTTCGGTTTTATTTTGCTCCTCTGATAGCTTGATTGTTGGGGGAAGAGAGGAAGGAAAAATGGAAAAGGCTAGCTTATTTTAACTCTTTATCTTATTGCAAAATTGCCTCTAACTAAAAGAGCTAGCTTGAGTAATATACTACAGCCGGTACAGCCCAGACTAGACAACAAAGAGTTTGGGGGATGAGCTGAACCTTAATTGTTATATTTTGCTGATTCTCCTTTTATTTCCTGAATAAAATCAGTACCTAAGATTCACTATTTTTTCCCCTTCAGTTTTCCTTTGAGTCAATGTTAATGAATATTATCATATTGTTTACAGATCACACTCAGCTCCATTTGCCTTTCTGAGATCTGTCACTAATTTCAGATCCTTATTTCGGGCTTCTAGGCAGTCTTTATAAAACAAGGGGGTAAAAAAATCACATGGTTCCCTTTTGCTAATTGTCTGGAAAAAACAGATACTCAAATGACAAAAATGTTCTCAGCACCCCTCCCGTGTGCTTTCTCCCTGTGGAAATAATTTGCTTTATTGGATTTATATAGTTCTTGCTTTCACTCCAGTGGAAGGTAGTTATCAAACCGCTTTCAGACTTCACACCTGGATAATTCTGTTGCTTGAGCGCTTTTGCATGTTGGTTGTCAAATAATTTGAACTAAGTCAGTTTCCTTCTTTGTGTCTTAACATTGCATTTGCAGTAATGTTTGTTTCTCTCTTTTTGAGGATTAAGTTACTCAAAATTTATTTGTATAATTATTTGAGGATCATAGTTGAGTTTCCTAATTGCAAAGGAGACTTAAAAAGGAAATGAGAGAAAACGGAGTTTAAACTAGTTTACCCTGACAGTTAATAGAAGCTGTTCATTTTTAAATTTTTTTTTTAGTTGTTAATCGACCATTTATTTTACTTATATGTGGTGCTGAGAATCAAACCCAGTGCCTCACACATGTTAGGCAAGCGCTCTACCACTGAGCCACCACAGCAGAAGCTGTTTATTTTTAAAGTGATATTTTCTGGCTTTTGAGATATATATATATATATACACATATATATATACACACACACACATATTTCTTTGAAAGACCACAATTTCTAACATATAGAAGTATCCTTTAAATAAATTAATAGCAAAATCCAACAATCCAAATGCTATATGTACTTTAAAATTAGCTAAAGACTATATGGTAGCTTAAATAAACCCATTTGAGCAACTAATTTGAGGAAAGTACATTAAATCATTAGACAGGTCCATTCTTTATTTGAAAAATAAATAAATAAATGTAATACTATTTAGTAACTTTAAAAGCTAATACTGTAAGAAGGCAATTAAAAACAGCTCTGCAGTACTTTGATTTGGGCTGGTTTTCTTATTCTATTAAAATAGCTAATTAATATTCATGTTGAATGTGTTTAATTCAGATTAAATGAAGAAAAACAACAGACTTTCCTATTTTCAAGTTCTTACTATACCGTGGTTTCCACTGGTCTTACTTCTCTATATTAGAATACCTTTCTTAGGTGTGTTTCACCTAGTGTAAGCTGGCATTAAATGATAGGTTCCAAGGACTGGGAATGTGGCTCAGTGGTAGAGTGCTTGCCTAGCATGCACAAAGCCAGGCTCAATACCCAGCCTCACCATAAAAAAAAAAAGGTGATTAAACTATCCCATTGTTACCCCCAACACCTTCCTAGAAGAATAGACCCAATGTGTGTAAATTTTCAAGAAGGTGGAATAGGAAGAGACAAAAGGAAAGGGTGAGGGAGTTATAAGGCAGCAGGAGGATACCGGACATCTCTTTGGTTATAGGGGGCAGCAGAAGGGAGATAATTACAAAGGAAATGAAGTCTGTCAAAATGATAAGGAAGAACTTCATCCAAAACTATCTTCTCTTACTATCCATTTTTTTCAACCTATCAACATTTATTGAGCATCTGCTGTGTGTATTACTATGACAGATTCTGTAGTAGAAAAAATGAGGTTTTCAAAGACATACCCTCTTTCAGTCTTTGGAGAACTTACAATCTAGAAAAGACAAGATAAAAACATACATAATGATACAAAGAGAAGGTAGAATGAAGGTCATGGGGTTTCTTTCGTGCATTCACTCCTCCTTTACTTCTTCTCTCATTTTCTTTTAGATGCACTCTATGGCTTCCCTCCACCATTCCTCCAAAATTGCTTTCATAAAGATCACCATTGACCAACTTCTAAATCTAAAGGCCATTCTCCATCCTTGTCTGACCATCAGCAGTACTTTTCATGACTTATTATTCTTCCTTGAAATACTGTCTTCTCCTGGCTCCCAAAACAACATATTTTCTTGATTTTCCTTCTTCCCTCTCTTTATTTTCTTGGTTTTCCTCCCCTGCCCCACCCCACCTCTCTTTTATTGATTCATGATCCTCTCTTAGATCTCTTTATGTGGAAGAACCTGGTCACCAGTGCTCTTCTCCATCTACACTCACCCACTTGATAACTTCATCTAGACCTATCATTGTAAATACTACCTTCTTGCTGATGACTTCCAAGTACCTATCTTCAACCTAGACCTCTCTTCTGACACTGAGATCCATATGTCTCACTGGGTTCTGAACAACTCCACCTGAACATCTTCGATGCAGCATGTTCAAATCTAATCCTGATCTTTCCCCCTAAAAACCCACTTAACCCACAATTTACTCTTCTCAGTTTATGGCAATTCTACGCTTTCTTCTGCTCCGACTAAAAACCTTGCACTCATACCTAGTTTTTCTTTTTCTCACATCTCATATGCTATCTTATATCATATGCAAAATTTGACCATTCAACCATTTTTCACCATACCACTATGATCACTGTGGCCCAGACAACCTGGTCCTATCAGATTTTTCTACCTTTTTACTGGTCTCTTTGCTTATACACTTGCCCCATTCCTTTTTCTCTCTGTATCAATCCAGCTTCTCTAGTGTTTTTCGGGTTTTGTTTTGTTTTGGTATCAGGAATTGAACCCAGTGGCTCTTAACCCCTGAGCCACATCCCCAGGCCTTTATATATTTTATTTAGAGACAGGGCCTCGTTGAGTTGCCTAGTACCTCGCTAAGTTGCTGAGACTGGCTTTGAACTTTCGATCCTCCTTCCTCAGCTCAGCCTCCTGAGCTGTTGGGATTACAGGCGTATGCCACCACGTGGCCAGAGTAACTTTTTAAAAATACACGTCAGATCATGTCATTCTTCTTCAACACTCTGAAATGACTTCCCTTTTTACTCAACATAAAAGTCAAAGTCCTCAAAAAAGTCCCAGAACTCTGGTCTATAGTATATGACCTCTTGTCCTACTCTTTTCTTGCTTGCTCACTCTGCTCTATACACACTGTGTCCTTTATTCCCCTCCAAACACTGTGGATGCTCATATCTCTAGGAGCCTTTGCATTGGCCACTCCTCCACCTGAAATACTCTTTCCCTAGATGCCACCATTGCAATGGGACCCACCTGTTAAAGGCAGGGAGGCTGCTCCTCTGGAAACTCCTGTGTTTAAATTCCCCAGTTTGAGAATGCCCAGATCGTGCTGGCCTCTGTCTTAGCTCACAACCTTAGGATCAAACCACCTCTCCAAGATGGTTGTAGCTTGCCAAACGCCAATCAACCTATTTACCACAAGACCCCTGCCACCCTGAGAAGCAACCACTGAAAGGAGACTCCCGCCACTGAAAACCTTATCCCTGCCTTTAAAAATTTTCTTTTAAATAAAGAATTGGGGCCTCTTTCAGTTGTTCAGTTTCAGTTCCTATCAGGACTGGAAGACCTATTAAATGCTCCACTTTTTTTTTTTAAGTTTGTATATTGTAAGACTTTAATATTATCCAAGTTGTGTACAATTTCAGTAATATATCCAAATTCTGGTTATCTCTTTTTTCTTACAAAATTATCTGATTTAGTCACATTTTTCAATTAATGATTTTACATAGTACATAAAGTTTAAAAGTGATCTTAATAGCCTATAAAATATCCAGTATGTCCACATATCCCTATGGTGCTGGGCACATAAAAAAACTTACTGATCTAAAAATAAACAAATTTAAATTTAAAAGCATGCTTAAAATGATATCAAGATTGCTCTTTAGGCAATATGGGCATAGGAATGGCCAGTATTTTTAAACTTATCTACCTATCAAACATGCTACATTTACATCATAAAGCACAGATAACTTGTGTTTAGAAAATTTTGCAGAATGCATTACTACACCTCTAATAATGAAGAATTAAAGGCTAAATGAATTCAATATGCCTGTTAAATTTCTTCAGTGGTTCACTTAATGAATTTTCTAGTACAAGTTACTTGTCTTAAAAAATTATTTAAAATTAGAAATGACCAATTACAAAAAATAATTACCTTCATAAGAATTAACTTATGAACTGTAAGAATACCAAGACATAAACTCTTGACCTCATCTATATAAATATCAATATAAGCCATATATGTAAGCCCAAAATGTCATTTTTTGAAATTTTACAAAAGAGAGGATATAACTAACTTAATCAGCCCTGGCACTTTACTGTTATTACAGTATTAAATATTTTAGACATTAAAAGAAACATGGGAAGACCCTGTCTTTATTTATGACAGCCATAAATAAAAGACTCTAGCCAAATGTACATTTACAACCATTCCTGCAAACGCTGCAAAAACTTTGTCCTTAAATATTAGGACAAGGATGGCAGAGTTTTGAACTCACTTATTAACTGCTAATGAATTGCTAAGTGCCTGTCTCTAATACTACACTGAGACTGACAACAACTTGAGGTTTAATGACAAAGAGGGCCAAAATGGATTATAAAGACTTATCACCAACATAAAGTATGGTATCCTGTGCTATTCTTGTCCTTAGCCATCTGCTGATGAACTTTGTACTGCAATACTTCACTTTTGCTTCTGTTGGACAGGGTATTTCACGGTTGCTTCTCAATCAGATGTGTACTCCAATGTAAAATATAACAAGGTATGCAAACAAAATACTCATTTTGCTGTATGTGACAAAACAAGCAATAAACAATATTGGTTTTCTAGAAAGTACTATCTAATTGATAGCTTTGGTTGAAATGAAGGGTACCTTTGTCTCAAACGTTTATTCATCTAGAAAATTCAGTTATTTATAAATGTTATACACATATACAAATATATTATTTTAGGAGAAAACAGCATTTCATCTTGATATTTTAAATAAGGTCAGTTAAGCATGTTTATTTGTAATAGTAAAACTTCCCATAAGTGAAACACATTACAGTTACCTATAAACATTTTCACTATTTACAATTTGAATTATTATGGAATGTCTGTATATTGCAACCAACTGAGTTATAGAAAATTCACATAAACAATATAAACCTGATGCCCAATCCTTTACAAATATGAAATCATTTTTATGGGTTTTTAAACTGTCAAGTATAAATAGGATGAGGTCAGTGATACTTAAGATGGGGCACTTTAACAATTACCCAAAAAGGTTAAGTGTACAAAAATGTAAAACAAAATCCTTGGTATTAATCTTATCTCTAAGATAAGATGGTCTATATTAGGAGTGATATAAACTTTTATTTTTTGCCTTTCTGCCTCCACTTGACCCAAGGCAACAAAACTGTAAAATACATAAACTACAGACATCACCACACCACCAGGTACTGTACTCACATACAAATGAACTGAACATTAATTAGTAACACTTGGGTTTCAGAAAGTGACCACTTCAACATTAAAACTTCCACATAATTTTTCATAATCATATATAAACATATTAGCCTCCCAAGGGCAAACAGCATCTCTACCATACTTTTAGACAAGACTGCCTTCAAATGCATTAGCTGAATCACACTTTATGTCTTGGTATTCTTAAAACATTAAATTTTAAAAATACTTACTTAAAAATTAAATTTATCACTATTTTCCAGATTATAATTTTAAGATTAAAAAAATAACAAAGAACAGATGCTATATTTAACCAACCTTTTGTTAAATATCTTTTAAACACAAACATTTGGCCAACTCATTTTCAACCTTAAATCATGTTGTCTATATTCCTATGTTGCATGTTTTAGTAGTTCAGATAATTACTGGTTTACAAAGAATTCCTGTTGTTTCAAAATTTATTGTACTGTATTTTTCCCAGCTGTCTGAATTTGACATTCCTTTATTACTACATAAAATGAGTATCAAAATTTAAAGTTTATGCAGAATGGATTAAAATTTGGCATGGAAGAGAATTTGGAGACCCATCAACTGTTTTAGGTAAGAGTAATTAAATCTCCTTAAGCCTGTTTATTTCTGGCAGTTTATAATTTGAATAATTTCTAGCCCAGATACCAAATACCCAAATATCTTTTAAAGAAAACAGGAATCAATACTCATTTGAACATGGTTAGCTATTCCAAGTCCATTCTCAAAACTGAGTGCTCTATGTGCTTGTGTATACCTGTACTCCTTGATTCCCTACAACAGTTTTGATCCTCTAAAAAGAGAAATTAGGCTTCAGTCAATATGCTACCAGACATTTAAGTCTCTTCTAGAATCAGAAGCTGGCTAATTTTAAAATAAAAGGAAAGAAGAAATACGTATGTAGACTGACAAAATTTAAGCTTGTCAAAAGCAGTGACTTTTATTTACAATTGCATGTATCAAGATTACAACAGAAAGACTAGTGATAGCATCTGAACAAAAGCAATGATTTATTGGTAATGGCAATGAATGAAACATTGACAGTCTCTGGAGAGAATCAAGCAATTATCCAGGAGCTGCAAATCTGATTGCAAAAGGTCTTCCAGTATCTTTTGTATCTTAGTGGCTTTCTCCTTTTTTGCCCACTACCTGGTATTAATTTTTATTCTTGAATTTCTGCGCATGCAGTGTACTTTCACTGTGGAAGCAAACTGTGACACCCCTTCCCCAGGCCACAAGGAATTAAAAATGAAACACATGCAGGCTATTTTTGGTTTCCCACCTCATTTGAAGTCATTCATATTTGTTGCCTGGACTGGAGTACCAATAAAAGTAAAATACGAAATTCTTGTTGTTTCTTCTTCATCCTGATTAGACTGAACAAATATAGTTACTCTGTTAACATTCTGAAACTTAACATAAGGAAGTGGAACAATGCCATCTTCTTTGATATCATCCTCTGTCAGTTCCAGAGCTTGAGTTGGTTCACTTCTTTCTGTCTCTTCAAAATCCATAGATCAGGGTAGGTTGATAAAAATTTTTACATATTTAGGACCCTGACCCTTATCTGGCCCTTGAAATTTCATGGAATAAAGCTTAACAGGTTGATTGAATGCCACAGTAATAAGTAGCTGTTCATCACAGTCAGATTCCAAGAAGGTCATGTCTTTTCGTAAACAGTTGTCGAAACCATATTCATCGCTTTCATTGAGACATTCACAACCAGCCTTGTTAATAAAAGGCATTAAATGCATATAGCCTTTTGGAATATCTGTGCCCTCATTGCTTCCAGGGTCATTTTCTAAGTGTTGCTTGATTTTTTTCTTCTAATCCAACAGCATCTGCTCCTTGATATTGATCAACTCTCACTTTGTTTCGAAAAAACAAAAACGTAGGTGTTGCTGATATATTGTTTGTGGCAGCAGTTCCCTGACACTGATGTACATCTACTTCCAAGAAAACAGCCTGTGGATATTTATTACTCATAGAACTGAAAGGTGGGGCAATCCTCAAACACGGTCCACACTCTCTCATGGTGAACTTGACCACGACAAGTGTGGAGCCCGCGCTGCTCAGCTCCGGCTGGAAATCAGGGTCGCTCCTGACCGGCTTCACTCCCACCATCCTCACAGAGAGCTTGGCAGGGCAGCTTCAAAACTGAATGAGAAGACAACCCGGGAGAGGAAGGAGATAGGCTCAGGAAGGCTGAGGCCTGGACAGTGGAGCTGACGACAGTGGAGTCTCCTCCCAGGGATCTCAGTCAAGCGCTCCACTTTTTGAATCTAATCTTTAACTTTGTCTTATTTCTTACTGTCTATTTCAGACTTTTTATTTCCCCAGGTGGCTCATGTGTCCTGAGCAGGAACCTGCTTTGTCAAGGTACTGGTCACCCCATCACACCCACCCTAACCATGTAATTCAGTACTGAGAATTGGGTGCCCCCATTGTCCTGCTTTACTTTTTATTTTTCCATAGCACTTATTATTTTCTAACATATTACACAGTTTATTTATCATGTTTAGCATCTGTGTCTTCCTGCTAGAATCTAAGCTCTATAAGGAAAGTGATTTCTGTCTTTATGCACTGATAGACCTTGAGCCCCTGAAACACTGCCTGGTACATTGTAGGAGCTTAATAAAATGTATAGAATTAAAACTGCATTCATGCAATGCTACTTGGCAAATATATATTTAGTACCTTCTATGTGCCAGGTTGCCGGCTGGAGGTTTGATATTCAGATGTGAATAAGGTAGACCTGTCCTCACATTCATGGAATTCAGAATATCAGGGATCAGACTCAGCAAGTGATTGCACTGTGATGACAGTTATTGGGAAACACATATAAGCCTCCCAAGTGAAAGGATTTAAGTTCACACCTAAATAAAATATGAGCAGGAGTGGGGAGGGCAAGGAGAGAGTTCTAGACAGAGGGAACAGGTAGGGATGGCACCAGTGAAGCATGAACAGAAGGAATAATTCATTTATGGCTGAGAATGGAAGGAAGGCAGCACGGATGAGATCATATTTGAAAAGCAAATTGAATTAGACAGGGAATGTGGTAGGGATTGATAAGAGGGTGGAGGTGAGAGTGTGCAGGTGAAGGGACCAGTTCGAGCTTAAAATTAAGAAGTAGGAAAATGTGTTCATATGAATTGGTTTGCCTCAAGCATAGGGTCCAGTTTCTACAGGGAGAAGTGAGAGAGAAAGATAGGTCAGATCAGAAAGCAGCGAGGAAGTCCTGAAAGTTTCGGTGCAAGATTGTAACATGATCAAAACCACTTTAGGGCAAGATATCATTTAGTTTCAGGTTGTAGACACTAGAAGCAGATGGAAGCACTGCAGTGGAGGGTCTGTAGCTGATTCTCACGTTCTACCCTGTAGGCCCCAAACAAGGACCTTGTTTCCATCAAGGAATGAAAGACAACATCATCATCATCATCATCATTTACATGAGCCAAATGAACACAGGGATCCCAATTTACATCTCTTCTGTGAGAAACATAACTGCCAGATGGACTGGAAGATTCTCCAGTTAATAAACTGAAAACTTCATTTTTGATGCCTCCAGAAATAACCAGCTCTGCACAACTTGACACTTCTAGGCACTTTCTCTGTGTTTGTTAATCCATCCTAAGTTTCCCAAGCAGAGGTTTCCCTGCAGCCTTGGGGCCATCCTGCTTTAACCTCCTGTTTCCTGTCTCTGCTTTTTCCCTTTGAAGTGCTCATATAACTTTTTTAAATGGTGAGGCCATCTTCACTTTCAAGTTCTTGGGGCAAGAGGGTATTTCCTAAGATATTAGATGCACCTAAGGCAAACACGAGAGATGGAAAGGCCAGTTAGGAATTCACACAAGTTTACACACTAGATTGTAACTAGGATGAAGGCAGCAGGGCAAGAAGGGGGTAGGAGGGAAGGAGAAGAGCAGGAAAAGAAATGGAAGATTTATTGTATTTGGTCTCTTCACACAAAACTTTTAAAAATTTGTGGAGAAGTAATTTAAGTCATTGGATAGAAGAGACTCACAGAGCATCATAACTTAGGAAATTATGTGGAAATTGATCTCTGTGACATTGATTCACTGACAATCTAACCATTGTTTTTAATTTACCATTTGTAATTTTTTATTCCTAAGCAACTTTGAATTTATCACCATTTCTCTGTCCCGGAATTATATATTATATAGCAATTAGGCTATTAGGGCAGAGGATGCAATAGAAGGCTCAAACTTTCAATAAATGAATTTTAGAAACTCTACTAAGCACTTGGATAATGCAGGTGTAGACCACACATACATGTATACATGCAAGATGTATCTGAATAACCACCATGGTATAATCAAAATGATGTCTGATTCAGTGGTATTAAAAATTTTGCAGATCTTAGCTTTTCTTTGCATGGACAGGCAAGGAGTTAAAAGGCAAATAGACAAAACAAAAATGTTTTAAAATAACCACTAAAATGAGTATATCTTACACATTGGTCTGTTTCTTTTTCAGACACAGAGATAGAATTGAATTTTATCAGGGTTCCTAGAGATAGAGACAACATGTTGTTTACCAAATCCCTTTCATATCTTTTTTTTTCTTTGTGTGCAGGAATTTTGCACAATTACATAACTATTGATACAGCTGCCCACTGAGTTCATAATAGCACACATAATTCTTCATTTTAAAGGTTTCCTCTTTTACTATTTAGATTCAATGACAACAAGTAAACCAAATTGAAAAGTTTTTAAGAGAGGTGAAATATGAATATCTAAAATTTTAGAAAACCAAACATTTGCTAAGTGTTAAATACAATAGCTTTAAATATGGATTTTAAAAAAAAAAGTGTACACACACACACACACACACACACATAAACTTTCCTGAGGGCTTTGGGGATTTTGCCAATTTCATACAGCAGGCCCTGGGGACTTAATGCTCTTGAAACACAGCATATACAAATGCCTGTGGGAACTGGATGTTAGTCAGTCTCATTGGAATTTGAGCACAGACTACTGACAGTAGTAGATACTCTGAGGTGTTTGTTCTATCCCTGCTGCATCAATCAACTTTTGCTGCAGGAATAGCACACCTCCCCCCAAATCTCAGAGGCTTACAACAACAGGTCTCTGTCTTTCAGGTCTACAGATATGCTGCTGCTCAACTGGTTAAGGCCTGGCTCTAGGCTATAGTCTTGGGTCTGTGCCCTGTGTCTCTCCTGTGTTTTACATTCTGCAACATAAAAGTAGAAAGGATAAGTATGAGTGCATGATGTCTATTAAAGCTTCTGCTCAGAACTGCCCTCATGTTCCATTAGTCAAAGCAAGTCATGTGCTTTGAAGGAGTTAGAGGGGCCTCAGCAGTTTTTCTTCCTCTCTTTCACTTCCCAGCTGTGAGGTGAGCAGGGTTTCTTTTTTTTTGGGGGGGGGGGGTTGTTTTGTTTTGTTTTTTGTTTGTTTTTCTTTGCTCTACCACGTGCTTCTGTTATGTTATCTGCTTCGCCACAGGCCTAAAAGCAACAGGACCAACCAATTATAAGTAAATTATCTCAGGTATTTGTTATAGTGAGAGAATACCGACCAAGACAGGTGGCAACACCTATTTTCCCCACAATTGTTACTACTACTGTTTAGTTGATTAAATGGTATTTGTTTTAGACCAGATTTTCTATGCATCTCCATATTATTTAAGGTTCAGTCACTTGGATAACTGGAAGAATAGTACCTCTTTACCTTCCCTTACTCATTCCTCTCTCCTCTTCCTATGTAGGCTTCAGGCTGTGCCTGACACACTGATAGAGCTTGATAAGTGTTTATTGAATAAATTAATGAGGAATGAATAAAGGAGCTGAAGTTCAGAGAGTGTCAGTATAAACTGATGTGGCAAGTGAGATGGCAAACCTGTTCTCTTTCCAGAAACACACTGCTCTAGTCTTTAGTCATGTAGGCTACAAAAATTGAACTATAAATTGAGATATTTTTCCAAACAACACTCAACATTCTACAATATAAATGAGGTCTTAGTGTGTCCCCTTTCTGTTCTGAAGATCACATGTCTACTACAAAGTTTATTTAATTAACTTCCTCTGATAATTCTCTCCCTGGTTCATGTTCATGCTCCTTCACTTATCTATTGTCTATTTCTTGTATGCATTGCCTTGTGTGAAAGTTATTCTTGTAAGAAAATTAATTTTATATTTTTTAAAAGTCAGTGTTCTCAGCAAACAAAAGACCAATAAAAATAATGAAAGATATAATTCCTAGTCTGTAAATTGAATTTGCAATAATAGGACCTTAAATAGTATATAGCTTGGCTGCCAATGATGAGCCAAAAATGCTGCCATGTTAGGTAACTTGTGAAGTACTTCATTGCCTGGCCTCATTTCCTGCACATACCAAACCCTGTCAGACTCCATGCCTTCAAGAGAGTTCCCTTCACCTAGGAGACTTTCCCCCCAAAACCCCATTTAACTTTGAAGGCTTCAAATTCTTTTTGAAAGTTCAATTTATGCTGAACCCTGAATCAAAATTGTTCAGGGAAACCTTCAGACCACCATTCAGATCCAATAGTCTCAGTCATCCTAGTGAGGAGCTCTGCAGCCCACATCACTGTGATGGTTAGTGTTATGTGTCACCTTAGACCATGGTTAAACATTATTCTGGGAGGAAACACACTCGCGATTTTTTTTTCCATGCACACTAGTAAATTTGAATGCCTTATTCTCCTTTAGTAAATAAATAAATAAATCTATGTTATTCTAGATATTTTTGTTAAGGAATTTTTTAGATGAGATTAACACTTAAATCAGATTCAGAGTAAAACAGATTATCCTCCACAATGTCAGTGGGTTTCATCCAAACAATTGAAGGCCTTAATGGAAACAAACAAAAAAACTGGCCTCCCCTAAAGAAGAGGCAATTCTGCAGTTCTTCTATGGGTTTCCAGCCTGCCAGCCTAGATTACATGTAAGCTTCCAAGGTTACATGAGCCAAGTTGCTAAAGCATCTCTCTCTCTCTCTCTCTCCTCCCTGTTTCCTGGCTACAATGAGCTGGGAATCTTTCCTCTGTCATTCCCTTCCACCATGATATTTCTGCCTCTGATCCAGCAGACCATGAACTGAACCTCTGAAATTGTGAGCCCAAATTAAACATTTCCTCTTCCAAATTGTCCTAATCAGGTATCTTGGTCACAGCAATGAACAGCTGACTAACACAATCAGACTAGTTATCTGCTTCCAAAATACAGCCATAGTACAGGCACAGCAGAGACACTCCCTTTCCAAAAGACAGAAACTAAAAAGAAGAAAGCAGTTGGGGGTTTCAAGCAAATCCAAAACCTAGCAAGGGAAATNGAGAGAGAGAGAGAGAGAGAGAGAGAGACTCCCAGTGGCAATCCCCCAGGGACCCACATCCTCCAGTCATGCCCTATCCCTGCTAGAGTTACCAGTAGTCCATTTAAATTATTAATTCATCAAATGGATTAATCTACTGATGAGGTTACAGCTCTAATAATCTTATCACTTCATCTCTGAACATTCCTGCATTGCCTAAAACATGAGCTTTTGAGGGCCCCTCAGATCCAAATCAACACTGATTTTATAGATTCACAACTGTAGAGAAATTTGGCTTCAGGATGAGTAATATTTCATCTCACCTGTACATGATCTAAATGATATTTGGATAAGATATGGGACTTAGCTAGTGCTAAAATGGGATTTTGGGAATGGAGTTGCTGCAAAAAGGACATTTATTTTAGAGAGCCAGAGAGCAGAGTGCTATAGGTCTAATTGTATCTCACCTATTGAATTCCTAATGCCTGGTATCTCATTGGTTGAATTCCTAATACCCAGTATCTCAGATGTGACTGTATTTGGAAACAGGGTATTTAAAGAGGGAATTAAGATCAATCAATCCAACATGACTCATATCCTTATAAGAAGAGGAGAATAGAACACAAATAGGTGCACACAGATAAAAGATCACAAGAAGGCAAAGGGAGAATACCAGAAGATGGCTTTCTATAAGCCAAGGAGAGCAGCCTCAGAATGAAACCAATCCAGCTGACACATTTGTCTTTGACTTCTAGCCTCCAAAACTGTTGGAAAATGAGTTTGAGTTGTTTAAGTACTTCTTGTCGTGGTAGCCTTAGTACACTAATACAACCACTCACCCAGTCACATAGAAATGACCAGGTGCTAGTATCCATTGTCCTCAGTCATTGGACAGGGGCTGGTGGAAAGAAAGTGACTTCAAAGCTGCAGTGGATATGTTCTTCTCACAGCTGAAAGGCAAGTCCTTTCTTAAAGGATGAATCGAGTGGGGCACCTCCAAGCTGCTCAATAGATGAGGGAACAATAGAGAAGAAAAAAATAAGAAAATATTCTGCCTTCAGCCACAAACATGAGACAACTTTGCTAATGCTCTAATTTATGCTGATTATTTTTGTGATAGATCTGTACTGAGTTGACTTAGTGAAGCTGGAAAACATTTACAGGAATTCCCTTTCCTGTATAGTTTCAGGTTAAAGAGGGCTGCCAGAAATGTTTTGGATGAGATTCATAAGAGGGAAGTAGAATCGCAACCACATTCTTTTTATACTTATAAGGTCAGAGTAGGGCATGGAGCACCCTGGCAGCTCACACATACATCATGTATTATTTGATGGCCCGTCCTAACAGCAAGGCTGCAACTGGTCTTGTTTTAACTTCCAGTCTACTATATCTCTTTCTCCAATCAGCATCTGAGACCTTGAATTAGGTACATGTTTAGATCCTAAGGGTCCTCTGAAAATCCTTTAGAAAAACAAAACAAGTAGGATAGATGGATAACTGGATGGATGGATAGACAGATAGATAGATAGATAACTGAGGTACTTTACCACATAATTATGAAGGCTAAATTCCATGCCCTGGCATCTGCAAGCTGGAGACCCAGGAAAACTCGTGTTATATTTCCAGTCTGAGACTGAAGTTCTGAAAACTAGAAGAACCAATAATGAAAATTCTATTCTGGGGCAAGAGAAGACCAATATTTCAGTTCAAGATATCAGACTGAGAGCAAAATCTCTCACTCTCCACTTTTGGGCTGTTCAGACCCTCAGTGGATCATGCCCATCCAAATTGAAGAGGATATTCTGCTTCACTGGTCTACAGATTCAAATGCTACTCTTACCCAAATACAACCTCACAGTCACACCTAGAAATAATGTTTAACCAAATATCTGAATAACTCACCACCTATCAAGTTGACACATAAAATGAACCATCAGAGCAGGAGATAAAATAGCTCTATGGTGGAGTAAGTGCTTAGCATATGCAAGACCCTGGGTTGGATCCCATTCATCTCCACTCTAAACCAAGAAAAGAATTAAACATTACAGACATTACCTGTTATGGTTTTTATATGAGGTGTCTCCCAAAGCTCATGTGTGAAACAATGCAAGAAGGTTCAGTGGAGAAAGGATTGGGTTGTAGAGTCTTAACTGAAGTAGCAGGGTGTGGCTGGAGGAGATGGGAATTGGGGCATGACTATAGGGTGTATATTCTGTATCTAAAGAGTGGAGACTGACTCTCTCTCTCTCTCTCTCTCTCTCTCTCTCTCTCTCTCTCTCTCCTTTCTGATCACTGTGATGTAAGTTGATTCCCTCCACCACACTCTCCTGCCATGACATTCAACCTCCCCTCAAGTCCTGAAGAATTGAGCTAGCCTTCTATGGACTAAGACCTCTGAAACTGTGAGCCCTCAAATAAACTCTCCTCCTCAACAATTTTTCTGATCAGATCCTTTAAGTCACAACAGCGAAAAAGCTGACTAAAGCACCACTGTTTGCTGGAAGAGAATCTTATCATCATGGTTGGAATCTTGGCATCAGTGAGAGACACAAGCAAGTCACAGTCTACTCCCAAGGGTGCCACTCATTCTCTCAGGTTCCAGTTTGCCCCCACTTCCTTTGTGTCTTCTCTTCTGACTGCCTGTCCTGCTGAACTTAGCTGCAGTTTCAGAGACAAGACACCAACTCCCACAAACAGTTAGATCAGCTCCCACAATTATGTAAGGCCAAATCCCTAATCAAATCTCCCTTATTAAATGTATTGTTTAGTGGTTCTGCTTTCTGTTCAAGCTCTGACTAATAAAATGATTATTCTTAGGGACAAGACTGACTCGATTTATAGTCAACCTGGAATTTGCCTAGAAATTACTTTGGAAGAAGGACTACACATCATTAAACTGGAGGATTAAAAACTCATGGCACATGTTCTGCCACCCCTACTCCTTCACCTGGGGTGGCATTGCTTCTCAATGGTAAGATTCTTTCCTGTCTGACTGAATACACCTCAGAATTTTTTCATTAAAACAGTGCTTAAATTTGATTATGTTCAGCATCTTAATTGAAACCTATTTTTTAAGGGACTAGCACAATTAAATTTTAAATTTCACTTAAAAAAGCTTCAGAGATCTTTATGGAAATCACCATCACATGTTTCTTCCACAATAATGAATTTTTAATACATAATCAGAGCAAACTATAAGATGAAAGAGAGAAGATCATATTTTTATCCTGGCATTGTAGGGGATTGAACAGTGGTCTGCAAAAGATATGTTTACATCCTAATTCCCAGAACCTGTGAAAGTTACCCCATTTATTTTTTAAAAAGTAATATAATTACTTTTCAAATGTAATTGATTTGAGGACCTGGAGGTTAGGGGATTGTCCCGGATTATCCAGGTAGGTACTAAATCCAGGGACAAGTGTCCTTATAAAGGAAGGGCAGATGGACACTTGAGACAGAAGGAAAAGGAAAAGAGAAAAGAGGAGCGGGCAATGAGACCACAGTGGCAGAAATTGTAGTGATGTCGCCAGAGTCAAGGAATGCCTGCTGTTTTAATTGAGTCTAGTAACCCCTTTAGGAAGGAAAGATTCCCACTCCAGTGTTTTAGGGAAGATGAGATCACAGCAGTTTATTTGTCACCAGTCACTGTGGAGAGCAGACTTTGTAGTATCAAGAGGATGGAGCTAACCATAGTTTCTGCAGGAGGATGTAATAGTCTTTCACGACTAATTCTATGGCTGGCATGAACTGAAACTCGCTACCTGGGGTTAAAGAGGAACTGTTTCTGGTCCCTTTCATAGGGTGGGCTTTCTCTCCAAAGAATCTTATCTGAGGGAGGAGAACGTGCAGTTAGGCCATTCAAGACTCTTCTGTCTGTCTCTGTTGATGTCCAGACAGCATGTAGAATCAAGCCTCAGATGGTATTACACTATACCTATAGCCACCACAACCTGCAGAGGCAAAGAATAGATTCTCCCCTAGAGCCTCCAGAGGGGTGTGGGTTTGCTGACACTTTGAACTCGTGCTTTGGGCCTTCCAAACTCCCATGAGACAATAACATTCTGCTGTGTTATACCACTCCATTTTTATATTTGTTACAGCAGCCTCGGGAAACTAGTAAGGCTCTCTACCATTTCCCCGGAACTGAAAGAACAATGTTCTGGTTTGGATGTGAGGTGTTCCCCAAAAGCTCATGTGTGAAACAATGTAAGAAGATTTAGAGAAATAATCAGATTATGAGAGCCTTAATCCAACCAGTGAATTCCTGACGGGATTAACTGAGTGATGGATGATGGCAGGTAGGGTGTGGCTAGAGCAGGTGGGTCACTGGGGGCATGCCTTTGGGGTATGCATTTTGTATCTGGTGAGTGAAGTCTCTCTCTCTCTCTCTCTCTCTCTCTCTCTCTCTCTCTCTCTCTCTCTCTCTCTCTC
>NW_025999990.1:4366293-4390190 GCF_001458135.2 Marmota marmota marmota | reverse complement strand
TCTCTCTCTCTCTCTCTCTCTCTCTCTCTCTCTCTCTCTCTCTCTCTCTCTCTCTCCTTCTCCCTCTCTCTCTCCTTCTCCCTCTCCCTCTCCCTCTTCTGATCATCATGTGAGCTGCTTCCCTCCACCACACTCTTCCACATATTGTAAAGCTCTCCTCAAGCCCCGAGGAATGGAGTCGGCTGCCTATGGACTGAGATTTCTGAAACTATGAGCCCCCACAAAAACCTTTTCCTCCTGTACAATTGTTCTGGTCAGGTCTTTTAGTAACAGCAGCAAAAAAGCTGACTAAAACAAGCAATGAGTACTTTGGGTTGGGAAACCTGATCTGACTTACATCAAGATGACATGCTTAAGGTATTAGGGAAGGAGAAAGAACCATCATCTCTTAAAGAAAAAAGTAAGAAAAGTCAAAGTTATCCCCCTGCCTATTCTTAAAATTATAAGATTTTCTATTTATATTTTGACTATTTATAGTTAGTCTTTAACAATAAAATAATCCTCAATGTACAACATATGCATTGAGGCTAGGATTTCATGTGAAATTCTATGCTTTTGGCCTTTAAGATAAAAATCCCTATTATTTTAGCATCCTTTAACCATTTATAATTTTTTGTTTCTTCTGTTTTCCTAATTGATGTCTTTGAGGATTTAAATATTTTCCTGATTATTTATTTTCCAATTTTATTTGTAGGAGGAGATAGAAAACTTTTGAAAACTTCATTAGAACCATATATTTATAAGAGATTAAATTTATACCATATTTGGCAGCTTGAGATTTTTATTATATTGCATCCAAGATTTCATAACTCATTACATGTCTATGTGCATATTTTCTTATTGCAATGTATTTTCTATTTATTTAAAGGTTCAGTTTATTAAATCAAGGATTAAAATGTGGTGGTGTCTTCTATTTACAGTGTGTACTTATGCTACCAACACCACACATTATATGAGTTGCCTTCGATATTTTTCTACTTGTTGGACTTTCTGTTCTGATTTTTAATTTCTTGAGGAATGATTCTTATGAGAATAACTTGTGTATAAAATGGAATTTTAATAAATGATGTTTTAATTACTCTATATGTCATGTTATTTCTCAGATTTTCATGCCTTTTTATACATCAATTATGAAATAGTCTCAAACTTAAAATTTTCCAGTATTTATATTAGTTTATTTGTTGCTCTCAAGTTGACTGCTTGACTATTTGTTGCCTTTTTGCAATCTTTTTTCATCTGCAATATGAAAGAAAAATTATTTATTTTTGTCATTTTTTACTTGGTACATTAAAATTATACATAATAGTGGATTTATTATGCCATATTCATACATGCACACAATTTGATCAGTCTCATTCCCAACTACCTTCCCTTTCCTTCTCCTTTAGCCTCCCCTGATACATTTGTTCTACTCTACTGATCTCTCTTCTACTTGTTATTGTTATTATTAGTAGGGAATTATAACAATATACGTAAGCAGGATTCATTGTGGTATGTTCATTCATTAACATAGCATAACCTGGTAGATTTTATTCCCCAGTACATTCCCCATGCTCTCCCCTCTCCCTCCCTCTAAATCCCCTTCTACTCTATTGTATTTTCTATTTTCCTCTTCTTTTTAAAAATTCCTCTTTTTTTCTTTCTCTATCTAGTTTTCACATGAAAAAAAATTGATCCTTGATTTTCTGAGTCTGGGTTATTTCATTTAGCATATTGTTCTCCAATTCTACTTATTTTACCAGAAAATGATAAGATTTAATTCTTCTATATGGCTGGCTAATCCTCCATTGTGAATATATACCACATTTTCATAATTCGTTCATCCCTTGATGAGCACCTAAGCTACTTTTCATAACTTTGCTATTGTTAATTGCACAGCTATAAACATTTTTATGCATGTATCACTATGATATACTGATTTTAGTTCTTTTGGATAAATACCAAGAAGTATGTGTTAGTCAGATTTTTATCACTGTGACCAAAAAGACCTGACAAGAACAACATAGAGGATGAAAAGCTTATTTTGCCTCACAATATGAGAGGTTCATTCCAGGATCAGCTGACTCTATAGCTCAGGTCCCAAGATGAGGCAGAACATTGTGACAGAAGGATATGGTAGACAGCTGCTCAGTTCACAAGAGACAGGAAGAAGAGAGAAAGAACTCCACCCTCCAGAGACAAAACATAAGCCCCAAAGTCATTCCCTGTGTTCTACTCCTCCAGTCACATCCTACCTGCCTATAGTCATCACCCAGTATGGTGGTCCTTTCAAATTATTAATCCATCAAATGGATTATTCCATTGATTATGTTACAACTCTCAATGTAATCATATCACCTCTGAACATGTCTGAATTGTTTCACACATGAGCTTTTGGGGGACACTTCATATCCAAATTATGACAATAGACTAGCTGGGTCATATGATGATTCCAGTCCGAGTCTTCTGAGGAATCCCCACACTGCTTTTCAAAGTGGTGGTACTAATTTATAATCCCTCCAAAAGTGTAAAAGTTTTCCTCTTTTTCCATATCCTCTCTAGCATTTGTTGTTATTTGCATTCTTGATGACTGCCATTCTAACTGAAGTGAGATAAAATCTTAGTGTAGTTTTGATTTGTGTTTCTCTGTTGCTAAGGATGTTGAACATTTTTTCATAATTTTGTTAGCCATATGTATTTCTTCTTCTGAGAAATATCTGTTTTTATCATTTGCCCATTTATCAATTGGGTTATTTATTTTGGGGGTGTTAAGTTTTTTCTAGTTCTTTGTACATTCTGGGCATTAATCCCCTGTCAGAAAAAGTAGTTAGCAAAGATTTTCTCCCATTCTGTGAACTCTCTATTTATGCTCTTAATTGTTTTCTTTGATGAACAAAAAGTTTTTTAATTTGATGCCATCCCAATTGCTGATTCTTCATTTTATTTTTTGAGCTTCAGAATTCTTATTAAGGAAGTCATTGTCTGTCCCAATATATTGGATTATTGATCCTATGTTTTCTTCTAGCAAAGTTGCCGGTCTAGTCACTAGGCCTTTGACCCTCTTGAAGTTGATATTTGTGTATGTGGAGTGTGATAAATAAGAATCTAGTTTCATTCTCCTATATATGGATATTGAGTTTTCTTAACAGTATTTATTTTAAAAAGACACCTTTTCTACAACTTGTGTTTTTAGCACCTTTGACAAGGGTGAGATTACTATGTATCTGTGTGGGTTTGTCTGTTCTATTCCACTGGCCCTCATATTTGTTTTTATGCCAATACTAGGCTCTTTTTGTCACTGTTGTTCTGTAGTATCATTTGAGATCAGGTGTTACGATGCCATCACTCCTATTATTCAGAATTGCTTTGAAGAATATCATTGATATTTTGATGGAGATCACTTTGAATCTGTAGGTTGCTTTTGGTAATATGGCTATTTTTTTTGTATCGTGTAGATGGACACGATAACTTTACTTTTAATTAATTTATTTTTATTTGGTGCTGAGTCTCAAACCCAGGGCTTCACACATGCGAGGCAAGCACTCTGCCACTAAGCCACAACCCCAGCCCAATATGGCTATTTTTGACAGTTTTAGTTTTGCCTAGCCAAGAACACAGGAGATCTTTCAGTCTTCCAAAGTGTTTTTCAGTCTCAAGAAAGGAAAATTTAAATAACTTTATGCACCCATAGAGACACTTCCAATTAATTTTATTAGAAAGTGTTACTTGGTTTTCACAGTTTTTTGTATGTAACAGTTTTAACAGCTTTATTAAGAAATAATCCACATACCATACAATTCACCCATTTAAAGAATACATTTTAGTAGTTTCTGAAATGTGTTTTTAATTCTTAATTAATTCTTTGTATAGGTCTCCCCATTAAACATGGTAATTTCATTGCATGGAGGATTTGCAGCCAACTTGTTGAAGCTGAAGAAGCTATAACCTAGGGTTTGTAGATGTACTACACATCAGCAGGGGGAACAATTCCCTCACCACACAGTGCTAACAGGATGTACAGATACCTGGGACTGTGTCAAAGGCTCATGGGAAAGTCTGTAGAGAGGACTCAAGACAGCCTTGACCTGGAGGAAAGCCATGGGTCTAAAAACAGAGTGAGTGACAATATGCACAACGAAACTGGGTCTATAGTCTTCTATAGTGACTAACCCACTCCCCCAAGTGCCAGTAGCCAAGATAACACATATTAGAGGATTCTTTTCTGGAAAAACTGAATAATCCAGAAACAAAGCCTTCCCTCAAATGGCATTTAGTGGTTTCCCAATACAAATCTGGCAAGCCCACACAACTCACAGAGCTTCACTTGAGATTTTTGGTATTTTACCTTTCAATCTGAACAGAATCAAATATCACCAGCATTTAAAGAAAGTTCTAGTATGAAAGAGAGAGACCAAAATAGGCACACACAGAACTTGAGAGAAAATGGAAGAGATAATGTACCATGAGGAATGAAAGAATTTCAGGATGAATAAAACATTACATAAGAAAGAAGCATGATCCCATGAGATGACTTCATGCATAGTGAATAGCTGCAACAATTATTAACTATATCATTGTAATGCAAAGGTAGACTAGTAAGATGATATAATTATACTGGTAAGAAAAGGAAGGGTGAAGAAAAATTTAAAAAGGTAAATCATCTATCCCAAAAGTAAATCAATATATAAGATCTAAAATTGATAAATCTGTAATAGCAAATAAAAGTACAGACATGAACAAGATAGTGTCGTTTCAGTAAATGATACACTACTGTGGTGGCCCATAAGATCACTCAGTGATGTAGCAGCTGTCATAAGGTCATAATGAAATGCATTGCTTACATGTTTGTGGTGAAGCTGCTGTAAACAAACCTACTATGATGCCAGCTGTATAAAAGAATAGCACATACAACCACGTACAGTATGTGATACTTGATAAAGGTTATAAATGGCTACCTTACCAGTTTATGCTTTTACTATACCATACTTTTATCATTATTTTAGTTATTATTCAAATTATGAAAACAACTGTTTACTATAAGACAGTATGCCAGAATATGCTGGTAGCAGTCTCATTTAAAATAAAACATAAAAAGGGCTGGGGTTGTGGCTCAGTGGTTAAGTACCTCTGAGTTCAACCCCTGGTACGTGCTGCCCCTCCCCCGCCAAAAAATAAGATCTGCTTCACTGAAGGCAACAGAACTAGAAAAAATTTGAGAAGGATCTATATCAAATATAGAGGAAATCTAATGGTCTGGATCGAAGAACAAACACAGAAGCATTTCCCTCTGAGCACTTGACAATCAGGTCCAAAGTAAAAACTCTGTGATGTCAAAAGTAAAGGTCAAATCTGACTATGATGCTAAATTTCCTGCCAATTCTGGGTGGTTTAAGTGATTCAAAAATGAGCAATGTGAAAGTGAGCAGTGTGTCTGCAAGTGCTAATATGGAGGCAGCTGAAGAATTTTTGGAAACACTAGATAAGCTGATAGTAGAGGAAAATTACTTGACAGAGTAAATCTTCCAATATGGAAGAAATCCTATATTCTGAAAATAGATATTGGAAAGGACTTTCATCAACAAGGCCAGATCAATGCTGAGTTTCAAGGCTTTTAAGAATGGGATAATAGTCTCCTTTGAGGACACATTGCAGGCTACAAATTGAAATCCTTTCTGATGTAGCACAGTTACATCCCCATGGCTATAAAGCATCTCAGTAGACACACTCTGCCTGTATGCTACAGGAGCAAAAAGAAGTCAGAAATGACCCAGCTCCTCTTCCAACATGCCCTCCTGAATTGTTATGCTAGCAAAATGGAGAAGTACTGCTTTGAGAATAAGGTAACTTTCATGAGTTTGTTTATTGTTGAAAATGCACCCCCACATACCCTCCTGTTTTTGGTGATCTTCCTTTCAATAACAACCTGCTTTTTCTCCCTCAAAATATCACTTCTTTGATCCAACCATTGGATCAAGAGTTATAACAGCTTTTAAGTCCTACTGCCTGAGGAAGTTCTTCTCCCAGACCAGTGCTGCAGCTGAGGAAGACACTGATGCAATTCTGGAAGGATTACAACATCTATGACCGCATCAAGAGTTTGCTTGGGCTGGGATATCCAATAAGGACTGTGAGTCTGAAAGTAGACACTAGAGATTCATCCATGACTTAAGAAGATTTGCCAAGGATGAGAAGGTTGCAAATATCACTAAGGCTTTGTTGAGAGGGTGAGCAGCTTTAACCAAGTGTGGATGAGGATGACACTGTGGAGCTCCTAGAATTGGTCAGTAAGGAACTGAGTAACAAGGAATTGTTGAAACTAGAATAAGAACACATAGCTGAAGAAGAGGTGAGAGAGAAAGAAAAAAAATGCAGGGCAAGAAAAAAAAAAGAGAATTTCCGAGAAACTCTATTGTGAATGCTTTAACAGAAACTTTACCAGACCTCAACAAGCTCCTTAATAAGTTCGAAAGTATTGACCCCCAAGCCAAAAGGTTTTCATTACTATAGAGGAAGGTTCACGGTGTATTATCTGCTTCCAAGCAAACCTGTGATATAAAAAAGAAACAAACCACTGTGGACATATTTCTAAAGAGTTACACCTCCTTAAAAGAGACCCAGGCAGGTCCTTTAGAAGGGATTCCAAAAGAAGACACTGTTATCACATGACACCAACTCTGTGCATGTTATGACCTCTGAAGACCTTCCCAAAGAACCTTCCAAATGAAGACAATGATATTAGTGATCCTAGTCCTGTGAAAGCCCAGGTTCATGTGTGTGTTTGTGTCTTAGTTTTTAATAAAAAAGTTTAAAAGGTAGAACTCAAAATTTTTAAATGGATAAAAGTTTATAGAATAAGCATATGAAGAAATAAAAATACTTTTGTATGATTAAACAATTGTTTGTGGTTTCAGCTAAGTACTATTACCAAAGAATCAAAGTTAAAAAAAATAGGAAGCTAAAGTTAGAGTAAACTAAGTTTAATTTATTCTAGAAGAAAGAACATTTTTTAATATATTTAATATAACCTAAGGGTACAATGTATATAAATTCTATTGTAGTACACAATAATGTCTTAGCCTTCACTCACCAATCACTGTCTCAGCCGGAGCCACCTCAAGTCCTTCAAGTCTTATTAGGTAAATGCCCAATCCAAGTGTAGCATTTTTATATTGTATTTTTACTGCATCTTTTCTATGTTTAGATGTGTTTAGACACACAAACACCATTGTATTGCAATTGCCTACAGAATTCAATACAGTAACATGCTGTACAGTTTTATAGCCTCAGATCAATAGTTATACATATAGCCTCTACCTTATAGCCATACATAGGTGTGCAACAGGCGATTTCTTCTAGGTTTATAAATACATTCTGTGATGTTCTTGCAACAATGAAATAGTCTAACAATGCATTTCTCAGAATGTATCCCCTTCATTCAGCGATGCCTATGTGTATATTATTTTTAAATGCAGAGAAAATTATAAAAATTAAGAGTCCAACCAATTTAAGTGATTGCTTCCAGAAAGTGAGATTTTATTTGGATGGAGACGAAATGGGGCAGAAGAAAACTGGTAAAGGACTACTGTTTTTCATTTTAAAACTTTCACTGTTAACTTGAATTTTTAATTATCCATGTGCATTACTTTGATAAAGAAAAAATTAAATGAAAAAATCTAGGTATAGTATTATAGTTGGCACTGCTTGGTTTATTTTTTGAATTACAGTTTCAAAGGAAGAGAGCAAGCACTTTGGGGCTGATGGCTATATAAATTAGCCAATCACTTAGTTTTTTTTTTTTAAGTAAACTAGTTACATCCTTAGATGATCCCCCAGTAGAGAAAAGGAATGGGAAGAATGGGAACATAGTAACTTATTGAGAAAATAAACTTTGAAATTTAAAAATGAAACCAGGCAACAATTTCTACTATGAGAAGAATATAAAGACCATCAAGGGGTGGTAATAACAATTATTTTCTCAGACATCTGTGCCTGGATTGCCTAGAGACTGTGAGGAGAGCCAGGTGAGTGAGGAGGCTCACACGTCTGACTCCCTGTCCATCCACCCCTGCCTCCTCAGCCCTTCCACTTTCCTGGCCTTCCCTCCTTCTTACCTTCTTCCTTCCCCACATTTTCTCCTCTCCTTTCCCCTGTCTCCTGCTGCAACTTTTATCAGTACTAAGTGTAACATGACCTAAGGGTTTCTTTATTTAGCTATACCTCAGTGAATAAATAGACCGCGGTGAATGAAATGGTAAAAAGAATTTTTAAAATTCACAAAGACCAAAAGAAATATGTATACTTTTTCTTGCATGAGAACCTTTGTTGATGTCAGTATGAGTGTCAGTGATACCAAAGGAAAAGTGATTTTAAAGGAAAAATAATGGTCAGGCATATTTTCTTGCAGGCTGTGGCTGGTGAAGACATGGAGTAAGGGCTTTACTAGATAGACACGTAGACTCTTTCAGCTTGCTGCTCTAGGCACAATTGCCAACAGATTTGGACTCCATCACTGGCAGTAGAATGTTTCCCAGCTAACAATTTGTCGGGTGGGGAAAAAAAAAAAATTCAATCCTTAACCTTGACTTTGTAGAACTGTTTTGAGCACTATTATGTCATCTAATTGATGAATTGTCCTTGATCTACCTTTCAGAGAACAGAATTTCCCAATAGTTTTAAATGTTAACACTTAATTACACACTGCCATTCTCTGTGTGTGTGTGTGGTGTGTGTGTGTGTTGCTGGGGATCAGACCCAGGGCCTGTGCATGCAAGGCAAGCACTCTACCAACTGAGCTCTATTCCAGCCCCACACTGCTGTTCTTGAGAAACATCTCTGGCCCATTTTAATCCGGAAGTTTTAGGCTTTTGAATGGACAGACATGTGCTTTTCTTTGCATTTGAAAAAAATCAAATGATTTTTATACTAGAATGAGAATGACTATAAAAATATTTTAATATTTAAAACATGTCTTCTAGGATTTAAAATCTCTCTCTCTCGTCCACCCCACTCTTCACCCAGGATATACGGATTCCATAGAATTTCAATCCTTCCTTCCCTCTGCTCTCCATATTTGGGTTCAGCACAGTGTCCGTCTTGTTGCTCCTGGTACTTAGAGCTCCCTGTACTGAGAGTGTACTCACTTTTAGTGGCAAGTCAGCTTGTAACTGGTTGGACAACCAGGCCTTTGCCTTGTTCCTTGTAGACCCCATGTACCTGATTTCATAGTAGATAGCTAGAGGGAAAAAAAAAAGAGAAAACTATGACAACTCTGGTAATGAAGGAGGTGGTTGTTGCTAAGCAACGGAGAGGAAAGCAGGATGACTTGTGCTGGGGTCTTGGCAGTGTGCTAGGAATAAAGAAGACCTTCCAATCACTCCTTGTCCTCAGGAGACCTTTTCCACAGGCAGGTGCAGGGTGGCCCCTGAGTACGGAGATACAGCACTAGTATCTGGCTCCTCTCCCAGGCCCCAATTTTCAGCTTACCACCACTCTTTTTCTGATGTCTTACTCTGATAATGGGGTTCCTTTGCCTCAGTAAGCACCTCATCCTTTAATACATTCTCCTTCCTCTCCCGACACATTTTTATTTCTAAGAGCCCACTTCTCAATGGTCCCAGCTGGAGATCTTGCTTCATTCTTAAGATCCTGCTTAGAGTTCCCAACTGTAACTCCAACCTTGGACAGGTGTGTCAGTATTGGCAACTATTTCCTTACAGCTGTCATCTTCCCTGGCTTTACTGTCATTGGGTCCTAAGTATTAGGACTTCCTATATTCTCCCTGATTTCTGACTCAAAGGGACTATTTTCTGGATCTTTCTGGGTCCCAACCCAGATTTTGCTCTGCCTGACTTAGAGACTAATGCCAGGCCATAGCCTTCACCCTCCTTCTACCTATCTTCCTATATCACAAATTCCAGCATCCATGACTTTTCAATAAATCCTGAAGTGTGACACCACTATCTATTATTCCTTGGTGTGATGTCCTTATTTTTATCCTTTGTTTGACCATGGAGGCCCTTCCAGTGCTTGTGGAATAGCCTAGAGCACCGTCCAGACTATATGTGAATTATCAGGGGGATTCTAATTTACAAATGGGCTTTGTTCCCCCAGAAAAGTCTATTATAAGACAATAATTGAGCCTACAGGACCATACTTTTTGGAGATGACCTTATACATTGTATAACCAAAAGAAATATGTATACTTTTTACTTGCATGAGAACCTTTGTTTATGTCGGTATGAGTGTCAGTGATACCAAAGGATAGAAGATTTTTTACCTGATTTTAAAGGAAATATTATTTATTTATTTATTTATTGGTACCAGAATTAAAGATCTGATGTCAGCCTGTAACACAGAGCATAAATGGGTGGGTTCTTTGTCTCCCAAATTTAAAGAATGAAATCCACTGACACAAGGGTAAGTGCAAAGTAACTATATTTATTAGAGTAATAGAATTAAAGCAGAGTTCCCAAAGGGGAGGGGTCCCAGCCAAGGGTTGCCAGTGGTTGTCTGTTGTCTAGGGGTTTTTATGGGCTTCATCTGTCCCTAGGTGATTGGTGGGACAACATGTAAATATAAGATTCATAAAGGGAGCCAATCAACTCTATTTTGTCTTCTTTAGCAAATCTAGAGAAAATTGACATTTAAGCCTTCATTAGCACAATGTTGGGGGTAAGGGTCTGTTGGTGCAAGAGGAAGTAACTTTTACTATTGGTTGTATCTGGGGGCTGTTAAGGGACTGTCAGAAGTTTGATATCCCAATCCTCTCTTCCTTTTTTTCTTCTCCAAGACCCTTTTCCTGGCTGCCTATGGGTGGTCTATCTCTATCTCAAATCTGCATTAAGCCCATTTGAATCAAAATGCATCAGATGTACCATTTACCATCCTCTCATTTTATTTCAATTGGCTCTGTGGGAAAATAAAATTTGGGTTTTAACTAGTACTCCCAGAATCAAGCTTCAGCCGTTGAAAAGGAAACTTCATTAGTTTCTAACAAAGATAGGTGGAATCAGTAAGGCACTGTTGGATGTAAAGACTTAACTATGACTGGGTTGGAATGGAAGGGTTAGTGGTAAACTGACCTCTGTTATTGGTACCAGAAGCTGAGTGGTGGGGGAACCCAACTAGTGGGGAAAGGCAGATGGCGAAGACACTTCTCAGGTTGAGAAGCCTCATACCTGAGCTGCCAATATGACTGGCAGAGTGACAGGGGGCTGAAGATTTAGCTCAGTGGTACTTTCCTAGCATGTGTGAAATCCTTGGTTCAATCCCCAGCCCTATCAATAAATAAATTAATAAAATAAAACCCTACCTAAAAAAAATGCTATATAGAGAGAAAGCAAACTAACCTGACTTAGGTAGATCACAGAAAGATTTGCTATATCAAATTTGGGACAAGACAACCCTTGGACAGAATAAAGATCATGAAGAAGAGATATAAGGAATGATAGAACCTGTGGGGACTTCTGCTCAGAACCCTCTTTGGGGGAAGTGTTTTCTGCTCCCCACCTGTACAGAGCCATGCCACCGCAGCCTGGAGCCACCAGGGTAATTCAGTGACTTCACCTACACCAAGTAGATTGAACTAATAATGGACCTTTCATAGGTATTTTATTCCAGGTTTGGAAGAACTGAGACAATTTCAACATACCCAGCGGCAAACTACAAAACTCCAGGGAACATGTGCCATCCTGTTAGGCCATGGGGCCATGCAACAGAGAGAACTGGCTTGAGACAGAAAGGAATCAACATATTGGTCCATCCGTTTATTCAGTGACAGGGGAAAGAAACTGGAGAGGGAAGGAACTAAAGTTTATTAAACACTTATTATGTGCTCATCAGAACCTTATACCAAAGGTGCTCAGGAAACCAGACTATGGTTCAAGAAGGGGAGATGTGGTCAGTGGGCAGCCATTTGGTTGTGATGATTAATTTGGTAAAATGTGGAATCAGAGACTAAGGGGCTACTTTGGTATTTTGGGGTATCCATACAGGACTTCCAGTCCTACCTGTAAAGAGGGTTACCCTTGCTGAGTACACTTAGATCTAAGAGAACCTCCATAAACATCTTCT
Source organism: Marmota marmota marmota (assembly GCF_001458135.2). NCBI lineage: Eukaryota > Metazoa > Chordata > Mammalia > Rodentia > Sciuridae > Marmota > Marmota marmota. Next base: position 4,378,139 of record NW_025999990.1, on the reverse strand, counting down.
GAGAATTAGTAACTTCTTGTTTATTATACCCACCTAGGAAATTAACCATCTAGTCTGAATATCCACCATGTTCTGAATGGAAAACCCAGGGCAGTGTTTAGAAGAACAGAACATCCTGAGACAGAATCCCCAACAATTGGTAGGATGAGTTAAGTACTTTTGTACAACATTATGCACAATTGGGTGGTTGAATGTTTAAAGACCCATGGTTAAACCCCAAGGTTTAATTGATGTATTCCATCTTACAAAAATGCGATCTTCTATTATCTGCAAAGAAACACTATCACCCACATTATTCACAGTAACACATTTTACTGAGAAGACCACAGAACAATAATATAATCAGGGATGAATACTGTCATAGCCCACAAAAATAAAGCCAAACTGTAATTAACAAATTCGGTGACTTAAGTATGATATTTCTAAGCTGTTTGATTTAAGGGTACAGAAAAAATGCAATCATTTTTACTTCTCTAAAGTGATAGTTCCTTACTTGCAAGAATTGCTGTGTAAGTAGAAGTCCACAGTACTCTTGACTAAAGTGGCAAAATAATCCAAGAGAAAAAAAATTAACTCTGTGTATTAGTGTTCTCCAGAGAAACAGAGCCAATAGGAATTGGAGAGGAAAAAGCTTATTATGAAGGATTGGCTCACATAATTATGGAGACTGAGGGGCCCCATTATTGCATCAGTAAACTGAAGGACCAGGAAGCTGGTGGTGCAGATACAGTCCAATCCCAAAGGCCTGAAAACCAGGGGGAACAATAGAGTAAGTCCCAGTCTAAGCCTAAGGGTCCAAGAACCAGGAGCACTAATGATCAAGGGAGGAGAAGATGGGCATCCCAGCTCAAGCAGAGAGCATGTTCCCCTTCCTCCATTTTCTTTGCTCTATTCAGGTCTTCAGTGGATGATGGATGATACTCTCCCAAACCGGTCAAAGCAATCGTCTTTACTCAGTGAACAGATTCAATGCTAATCTGTTCTGGAAACACACCCATGTAACACTCAAATATAATATTTTACCACCTACCCAGGCATCACTTAGCCCTGTCAAATAAAATTAACCATCACATTATAGTCATGTTTCTAATTTCAACCAAAACAATGAGATATATTCCTCCAAATTCCTTATCCCCACTCTAGCTTATCTGCTTCTAGTGAGAAATACAAAGAGAAGAAATTTGAGCTTTACTTGCCCTAGGGCTGTACTTGAGAGAATTTTGTTTTCATAAACATAGACAAAAAGCAGAAATGTTCAGCAAGGCAGAATTGATGGGCAGTATGTGCATACTCAGGAGCTATGCAGACTCTCCCAAGGACTGTTGGGTGGAGCTGTCACCTATCACTTTTGAACTGATCTTGAGGCCACCTCAAGATCACTTTTGAACTAATCTGGATTGAACACTAGGGCAGGATATAGTCACCACATTTGACACTAAGAGCCAATCATTTTTTTTACATGTTTTTCTCTGTATGAAAAAATTATTTTCAGAATTAATCAAATATTAATAATAATTACTTTCTTGATTCACTCCGTAGTTTTAAAACAACTAACAAGTACAAATGTAAAATTTTTAATTTAAAAGACATTATACATGGCAACAATCAAGAATCCATGTAACAATAAATATTGGCAGGGATGCGGGGAAAAGGGTACATTGCTCGTATGACTGCAAATTGATTCAACCACTCTGGAAAGCAGTATGGAGATTCCTTAGAAAACTTGGAATGGAACCACCATTTGATCCAGTTATCCCACTCCTTGCTATAGTTCCAAAGGACTTAAAATCAGCACACCACAGTAACACAGCCATATCAATGTTTATAGCAACTCAATTCACAATAGCTAAGATATGAAACCAAACTAGGTGCCCTTCAACAGATTAATGCATAAAGAAAATATTGTATAAATACACAATAAAATATTAATAAATAAAATATTCAGCCATCAAAAGGATGACTTTTGACTTTTGCCAGTAAATGGATAGAACTGGAGAATACCACGCCAAGTGAAATAAGCCAATCCTCCCCCACCAAAAATGTCAAATGCTGTCTCTGACATATGAAGGCTAACATACAACAAGGTGAGGGTGAAGGGGAGGGGCACAATAGAAGTTCATTGGATTAGACAAAGTGGAATGAAGGGAAGGGAGGGGAGATGGGAATAGGAAAGACATTAATTTCCTATGTACATATATGAATACACCACAGTGAATCTTCATTTCATATACAATGGTAAGACTGGGATCCTAATTAGAATAAGATGTACAGCATGTTTGTGTAAATATGTCAAAATATATTCTACTTTCATGTATAACTAAAAAGAGCAAATAAAAAACAAGACATTATACAAATTCATTAATACAAATATGAACTAAAATACACAAACAAAAATAATAAGCACTGCAGTTTGCACTCTGATGCACAGTTTTAAATTTTAAACAGAAATAAGAATTCCAAGATACCATATAGAACGAAAAATTTGAAGTGACTAAAGTTTTGCATCTGTACAATCACTATGTTATTATTGTTTCTTTGGGGTCTACTATTTAAATGTAGAAATATGTAGCACCACGGGCTGTGGCTCAGTGGTAGAGCACTTCCCTAGCATGTGTGAGGCACTGGGTTCGATCCTCAGCACCATATAAAAATAAATAAATGAAATAAAGGTCCATCAATGACCAAAAACAAAATTTAAAAAGGAGAAGTATGTAGCACAAATAGGTTCACTGAAATAATTCCTATCTTTAGTAATTCATTGCTAAACAGATGTGTATAATTGGTCTTTGACAGGTGTGGGAAGGGATGGAGTAGCAGGGAATAACTAACTGAAGATTCTTCTATTCAAAGCCCATGTAGACTGAAACATTTATTAAAGAATAAGTAATCAAAGTGCCCATCCATAGCTTATATTACATATTATTAAATTTCAACAATATACATAGCACTTGTTTGGAATTTAGATCCATGAAACATTTTTGTTGAGGACAGAATGTTTTATCAATGACTGTTTAAAGCTGCAAGCATATGGTGATCATAAAAAATCAGGATGACTTTATATTGGCATTAAATTGGTTTTAATTTCCTACAAAAATACAACCTCTTATTCCTGGACCTGGGGCAGATTGTTCCTCTTCTTAGTACCCGCAAGTTGTTTTGAAGTGCATACATATGCTCCCCAGGACATTTGCACAACCAGTGGGAGAAAAAAAGTTCTTACAAATGTAACTGAGATCTCCTACCAGGTAGACTAACATTTGGTGTCAGATTTCATTTGACTTCAAGAAAAAGATTGAATGTGTCCTTTTATCTGAATGATTTAAATTCATATCAGTTATTATAATATTTTCATAACCTAACATAAGTGGTATATTATATAAACATTTGGGTTTTTTCTAAATAAAAAAACCCCTAAGCATTGAAGACTTTTTTAACTATTAAAATATGGGAAGAGATGGTCAAATTTTCAAAATGTATAAAATAAATAAACCATAGAACTTTGTAAGAATCTTTTCTAGACAATTCTACTGAAAATCTTTATGTAGAGATGCTTAAAAAAAAAGGTGCATGTGCACACATATGTGTGTGTACACACACACACACACACAAACACACAAACACACACATATATTTTTTTCCCCTCTTCCACCTGGGAATCACTAAGTGTTCCAAGCTTGAAAATTACTCAGCCTGTAGGGACAGGTTGTACCAGGTTGTCCTCAGTTTATACCACTTTAAAAGTAAAATGGTATTGTGCACGTAACAGTTGGCAGCATTTCTCTACCTCAGCTCCACCCACTATTCAGCACTTTGGCCACTTTCCACCTACTTAATTACCTGCTTTTACTTATAGGTGAGTACAGGAGGAAAGCTAATTTTGCAAATAAGCCCTTTGAGTCTCCATTAACTCACAGATTTCTGCTTTTTGCAAAAGCCCTGAAGACTGCCTAGGCTGCCACCATGGCCCTCTGTTTCCATCAAGGACTCCGTGCCACCTCCACAAAGGTTTTACTCTTGATGCTGTTTACAGTGGTGGTGCAGTGGCCCAATTTAGGCTTAAGCCATGAAACCTCTATGGACATTTTAATATGGGCAGCAGCACTCGAGGTTACCACCCAAGTTAATACTACAGACATTTTTATTCTAGGAGAAGAACAGGAAGGAGTCTTCCCCAGGAGGCATGAGGACTCTGAGGTGGCCAAGGGAGAGTCTCATGCCCCAGTGTATAAAACACATGATAATTTCTCCTGGGAGACACATCATTGACCTAGGGATAGTAAAGCCTAACTTCATCTGATTACCAGATGCACACAATCTAGCTGAGAGAGAGAGGCAGAATCTTAGAGCAGTTATTATTTTAGTCAAGTTTCTCTGGCCATGTATAATAAACAGAACCTTAGTATATGGACTGTGAATTTTGTCCTTGGGAACTTCTAGTCCCATGAATCAAAGATGAAGATCTAGATGTGTTAGGTCTCCTATCTTAGTCCATTTTCTACTTCTCTAAAAGAATAGAGAATGAGGGCTGGGGTTGTGGCTCGGCAGTAGAGCACTTGCCTTGCACTTGTGAGGCACTAGGTTCCAGCCTCAGCACCACATAAAAATAAAATGAACAAAATAAAGGAATTGTGTTTATCCACAACTAAAAAAAAAAAGAATAGAGAATGAGATAACAGAATAACAGAATAAAACTGGACAATTTATAAAGAAGAGAATTCCATTCAGCACAGTTCTGGAGGCCAGGAAGTCTAAGATGAAAAAAAAAAAAAAATATATATATATATATATATATATATATATAATATATTATACATATAATATAGTATATATTATAGTATGTATATACTATATAGTATATAATATAGTATATTACATATTATACTCTATTATATTATAGTATACTGTACTATATACTATATATAAATATGTATCTGGTAACAGAAACCCTAATAACTTTATGAGCATAAAATACATGAAAAGTATATATATAAAATGCATAATTTAAAAGTATGAAGGTGAATATCCTCTCACAAATCATTGGAGGGTTTAAAGGGTAGAAAAGTGGGTATGGCGCAGAAATTAAGAGAATGGAGTATTCAGGCTAAGAGATGAAAGTCAGATAGCAGGGATGGAATTCCTACTCTGCCCTTACTAGCCATTCCATCCTACTTGCTGTGTGCCTCAGTGTCCTCATCTTTGAAAAGGAAAAAGCCATAGTCTTACCTCAAAGGACACTAAAGACTAAGTGACATAATACATGTGAAGTGTTCATGAGAGTGCCCAGGATATGGACAACAATCCATAAACAGTAATCATTAGTGTTGATTTTGACTGTATGTGGTTGCGACCTTCTAGTAGAAAGAAATGGGAAGCCGCTCTGCTTTTCTCTGGTAATGAGGGAATTACACATGAGAACAAGGACTGTAAGTACTGGCTAACTTCCTAAACTATGCTTCTGATTTCTCCCTAGTATTGGGGATTTGCAGTTTTTCGGTTTCCATTTTGCATATAAAGGATGCTCTACAATCTGCCAACTAAGACTGCTGTTGTCACTGATGTCTGTGTGTCAGCTATAAAAATTAGTCACATGGCTTTTAATCTAATGCATGATATATTCATGACACCACTGTCCCTTTAGTAATTTACAGTGGAACTTAGGCTGCTGGACTCCCAGTTGAAGCTCCAAAACCAGGCTCTAGAGCACAGAAATTATTAGCTTTTGACCTGTACTTCCTGCTCCAACCTTCTAAATCACCATGGCAGGGTATGTACAAATTGGCCAAAATGATGTAATGTTCCTCTTCTTTCTGTAGGTTATCCATAAAAGAACATCAAAGGAACACCGTGTTTGGTAGGATTCTCCAGCTGAAGTAACAGAAACCCTAATGCAAGGAGTTAAAAGTATAGAAGCAATGAATTGGTTCATGTAACAAAAACCTCATGGAGCTGGCTGATCAGCGGCTCTGTGTGGGGAAAGGACCCATTTTTTCTTCTGCCCCTCAGCTCTGCCATCTCTAGTGCCCTCTTAATCCTAAAACAAGCTCCCATCAGGGTTCTAGGATAACTGACTGCCAACTGCATCCAGACCTGTGCTTCCCCCATATCTTGCAGAAGACAGACAATTTCTGTCTTAGTGTTTTGAGCAAGAACTTGAAACTTACCCTGATTCAACATGCTTGGTTGGGTCAGTTGTATGCTGAACCTTGAGCCAATGACTGGTGCCTATCAAACAGGGGCCATCCTGGTGTTGGGGAAGGATCAGCCACTCCCAAAGAGTGTGGTCTGAGTAGAAAAACAAATCTATGAATAATCTTAGAAAGGAGGGCAGGAGGAATAGATGCTAGTAGGCAACAACAAACATACTTCATAGGGATTTTATGGTTTGGAATTTTTATGGAATGTGTATTTTGATGATCTGTGTTCCAAATAGCTGTGATGTAGAATATATTCAGGAGGAGCATCCCTCCCCATAAGACACAGGAATCCAGGAATACTAACTCTGTGGTAGACTGGTACCATGAAGGACATGGCTCAGCTCTAGGGATGAAGATGGTTCACACTTTCTGCATCAAGAATTAATCAGGCTGGGCATGGTGGTACATACCCGTAATCACAGCAGTTCCGGAGGCTGAGGCAGGAGGATTGCGAGTTCAAAGCCAGTCTCAGGAAAAGCGAGGCTCTTAGTAACTCAGTGAGACCCTGTCTCTAAATAGAATACCAAATAGGGGTAGGGGTGTGGCCCCGTGGTCAAGTACCCTACTTCTATCCCAGATATGCCCCCCACCGAAAAAAAAGAATTAATCAGCACCCTTCTCATCCAGTTTCTCTCTTCTCAGTTTGTAATCTTTCTTTTACTGTCATGAATTTTATTCATATGTTCTGTTGCCAGATGACTTGTAAACCAGAACTTCAGCTCTCTCACAATCCTTCTTTCCTCTTGGCCTTTCTGTGTTGTCTTTTCAAGATCTTACTCTGTCCACAACTGCTCACTCAATTCTATCAATTTTGGTGAGAAAATCCTGGAACTGGGCATTGAGAACTGGATGAGATATAGAGACAGAAGGAAGTCGTAGCATTCCTTAGATAGAAAAACAAACATTCAGATATTTGGGGGACAGGAAAAATACTAATTTTTATAACTGGCACACAGACATCAGTGACAACAGCAGTCTGAAAGCACATTAGAGATGATCAAGAGAGAAATTAAGTTAGAAAAATAGAGTAGCATTGATTACATGTGCTTTTAGAAATAAGGATCTGCAGAAGATTTTTGAGCAAAACACTCATCTGGCCTCTTCACTATTTCTACAGCCAAGTTGACTTTGTTGGACTTCTTATATCCTTTTATGTACTTTCTTAGTCCTACTCTCTGGCCACTTGTTCTATCAATTAGAATTAAGGAGCAGCATTCACCTATGTGGCACACTATTTACTACTGTCTGAACGAGAAATTGTACCAGCAATTCTCAGTCCTGTCCGACTCAATGTCCCCATTTGATAAGAAGTACTTCTAATTTCTCCTTTTGCTATCTTGAAATAAAATTTGTACGTAGAGATGATGTGTCTTACCTTCCATAATTGTTATGGGTTTAATTGTGTTCCCTCCTAAGAAGTTTACATGTTGAGATCCTAACCCCCACTATCTCAGAATGCACCTGTATTTGGAGATGGGCCTCTAAGGAGGCATTTAAGTTAAAATGAGATCATTAGTGTGAGCTTAATCCAATGTAACAGGTGGACACAGACACATACAAGAAGAAGACCCATCTCCAAGCTAAGAAGACAGGCCTAGAACAGATTCTCCCTCACAGGGCTCAGAAGGAACCCCTCTGCCACTTTGATCTCAGATCCCTACCCTCCAGAACTGTGAGAAAGAGATTTCTGTTCAAGGCTGTTCTGGTCTGTGGTACTTTATTACAGCAGCCCTAGAAAATGAATATATTAATTATATGTATATTTGTGTATATGTAGACTTAGTGTATTATAAAGACAAAATAAGTGATACTTCATTTGCAATAAAATATGTATTTCTATACGTAAATGCTCAAGCACAATACAGCAAAAATCATCATTCTTACACCAATACTCTGCATGCAACAGCTATAAATTACTTTGGAGTGACAGTACAAATGCAGACTGGCACAGTGTATGACTCTAGCAACACAAATACAAAACCTTTAGCAATATTGCTTTTGGCACAGGATTTTCTGAAAGAGTGAACAGCTCTTGGTAAAGTTCCAAGCAAAACAAAGAACAATCTTCCTTCAATTTACATGGTAGTTGCATTCCTGGAAAATTCAAGAAATACATTGTATTTATTTGGAACACACAGATAGGTTCTAGTCAAAAATAATTATAGATAGGTTTTTCACCTACATGAATGTCTTGTAGAGCATTTGAAAAGTCACAGACAGTTCATTTTGCAAGATGTCAAGTTGTCTAGCAACCCTGGCCCACATCCCTCAGTGCTACTAGAGTATCCTGTTAGAGCAACACACCAAAACATCTCATTTCCAAAATATTCCCTAAAGGGGAACCTTTGCTGATAATCGCTTAAATAAAAGGAGAAAATGAAAGATATAATGGAAGGCTATCTTTTGGTTGTTGGACCAGTCACACCCCACTCCCTGTCAGAACTCCTCCTACCAGAGGAGGCTGAGGGCTACAGCCACAAAGCAAGCAAGCCAGAGGTGAGGCATTTTCTGAACGATTGAAAGCCAATCTTTACACTGCTCTTAAGACTCGCTTCTGTGCCTCAATGGTTGAATGCTCATTGTTGGAGTTCTGCTGGAAACACATGGCTTCTCGCTAAAACTGGGCCTTCAGCAAGGTACCTACTCTTTTTATTCCATTCTGCCTGCTACCCAACCTTGTTCCCACATTCTGTCCTGTTGACTCAGGCTCCATAGAACACTTTACATGCTTTATTGTGACAATCAATGTTGCCCCAGATCACTTTCTTTCTTATCTCTAAATTTCTTTTTTTCTTGTTCTATTTATCTCCCTTCCAAGGGAAGTGTTCATTAATTAAAGAACTTCAGTTTTTCTTCAGTTGCCTTTTCTCCGCACTTTTCCCTATAGATATTTTGCCTGAGGCTCTTTGGTTTGCAAGAATAGACAAGCATCATCTGTCAAGGACACATTCTGAAAAAAGTCACTGTTAGGTGATTTAGCCATTGAGTGAACATTTATTTAAGAGTATACTTATGGAAACTAAACCCGCTATAAGGTCATAAACCCGCTATAAGGTCACTAGGAAATATAATCCTATAGAACTACTGTTGTATATGTGGCCCATTGTTATCCAAAATGCAGTTATGAGGTAGGTACACAGCCATAGTAGAAACCACCTTGAATGCACTTTCACCAGAAAGGGCGATTTTTCTTTTAGGTAACAGGCATCTCAAGAATTCCAGGGTAGGTATGCCATGGTCCTTGGAAAAGAAGAACAAAAATTGCAAGACCACCTTTCAACCATTCTTTTCTGCTCCCCTTTGCTTCATTTTTCACTTTCCTGTACACTAGCTTCTTGTGGCCTCCTGTCAACAATAATGGAATTCTAGTTCCAGGAGAGAAACCCTACCTGACCTAGCTTGGATCAGGTCTAATTCCCCAGATGAGTTCAGCACTGAGACAAGTAAATAATCAAAATGTATGACACAATGGGTTCTGGACATGGTTATCAGGCAGTGCAGGACAGGGATACCTACTCCCTGTCTGGAGAGTTTGCAGGCTGTACTGCAGGGAGGGGAAGCCCAGGTAGAGCCAGGTAGGCTCCCTAAATTGAGAAGGCAGAGCTGGGAGACCAGGGAAGCCATAGAGGAAGAGGGGGCAGGACCCAGTGCCAGAGAAGAGAAAACTGAGGTAGGGAGGAAGGGAGGGGAGGAGAGAGAGGAGAGAATGCACATATGGGCATTAGCTTTGGAGATCACCAGAGTCTTTGAGTACTGATCAGTGCATGCCTGGGAGAAAACCGCTTCCGGCCAGGTAAAGAAAGACCTGAAAGGAACAGAGGGAACAAGCCTCAGCACTGTCACAGGGCTGGAATATTGGGTAGAGTACTCAGAAGTATATGGACTCAGTAGTAGGGGAGAATTTAGTCCTAATGACGGTTCTATTCCTGCCTAACAAAGCTTAAAAGCACACCTGAAAGAATCAATCTGTTTCCAAGTAACTGTATTGCAGAGCATATTTCTAGAATATATATAGGAATATAAAAATATCCAGTTCACAACAAGGTAAAGTTCAAGATGTCATCACTCAATCAAACTCCTGGCCAAGGGAAGGAAGCAAAGAAAAGGAGAAGGAAACAATGCTCTATCTATAAACTCTGAGTGTTAGCACCTCCTGCCCTCCCATCATAAGGCTATTATTATTTTCTTCTACATACCCCTATGTATTATTTGGCATATTAAGTAAGCACGGATTCGCTATTATTTTAAAAGACTGTGAATAAGCCAATTAGGAAAATGAGAATACCAAGCAGGAAGGGGACAAGAGCCCTTTCTGCAACCCTTCAACACTGACTGAAGGTCTTGTTCTTCCTATTTCCTCTGTCTCTCTCCTTTTCTGCCACCCTTTATGGAAAGTTCTTGCTTTCTGAGACAAGAGGGAGCAAGGAGGGGAGGGGAGGGAAAGGGAAATGCCGGGAATGAGCAAATTATATTGTGACTTTGTGTGCATGTACGAATATGTAACAATGAATCCCAACATTATGTATACTATAATGTATCAATAAAAAATGGAGGGAAAAAGTTTTAGTTTTCTTTATCTCCATCTCTTCCTTCCTTTTCATGTTGTTTATCTGGAAAAAGAGCAACAGTATTATGTTTTTAAAACACATGACTAGTTTTTTTAAAAAAATATTTTATTTTTGAGTTGGACACAACATCTTTATTTCACTTATTTATTTTTATGTGGTGCTGAGGATGGAAACCAGGACCTCGCACGTGTGAGGCAAGGGCTCTACCACTGAGCCACAACCCTAGCCCCTCATGGCTAGTTTTTGGAGAATTTTTTTTCTTGTTTTTGACTTTAAAATCAGCAGATTTTAAATATTTCACGTGTACTTTTCAAAGAAGGAAATCACCCACCACCCTCACTAGCAGTTCAGCTGCCTTTTATTTGATCCATTCCCCCACTCTTGGAGTCAATGGCCCTGGAGGCAAATGCTCAGCTCTATTTGCCCGAATCCATCTGCCCAGTCCCTGGGCAAACAGAACTGCGACTTCAGCAGCATCTGCCCAGATTGCAAACATGTTCAACTCTCCCGCTTTTTCTTCCTATGAGAGCTCTCTGGCACAGAGCGGGGACAGCTCTTGATGGAGTGAGGGAAAGTAGAGGGGAAGCAGCAGAGCGCAACAAGAGTCGAAAGGAGCAGGCGAAGAGGTCTAGAGCTGAGACCGGCAGATAAAAGGACCACTCAGTAGCGAGAGACTGTAGGCGAAAGTAAAGCGCGTGGACCGAAAGAGAGCAGAAGGGGCGCGCGGAGGCTGAGCATCCAGGCAGCTAGACCCCAGATCAGAAAAGACCAGCTGGGCGGAGGGGCCCGCGGGCGCCAGGGACAGCACGCGCTCAGTCGGAGGGCGCATCGCTCCGCCGTGCAGACAGCCGCCCGCGATGAGTGAGACCAGCCGGCTGTGCTCCGGCTACTACAGCCTCAACCATACCTTCGTGGAGTCCTTCCAGTGCCCTCGGCGCGGCGAGGGGGCCGCGCTTCTCTACTGCTGCGGCTTCGCGGACCTCAAGTACTGCTGCAGTGAGCCGGGCAGCTACTTCCCCTACAAGCACAGCTACATGTGGAGCCTCAGGTAGGCTGGGCAGGGCAGGGCAGGGCAGGGCAGGGC